>NC_058521.1:582644152-582947183 GCF_904849725.1 Hordeum vulgare subsp. vulgare
GGGTCGTTAGCGTGCGTGCTGTCACAATGGGCGCTCCAAGAGGACGATGACGGCGTCTTCTCTTGCACTTGCATTGGTCAACGAGATCACAGAGCGTGTCGAAGGCACAAGGAAGAGAAAGAGAGCAACGAGTGCGAGAGGCGAGAGGGCAAGAAAATGACACGTTTATCCCTGTTTTAGAATACACAGGCAAACGATACATTGAAATTTCAGAATACATAGGCAAGTGATACACACCAAAATTTGAATTAGTCGCTGTCGAGGTAGAGAGGCATGGCGGGCCTTCAATAGATCGACATCGTTGTCGCCGCCTCCCCTGGCATCTCGTCGCCTCTACCAGTAGATCGAGCTTTAGGTCTCCAGCAGATCGGTCACGAGGAGGGTCGTTGGCGTGCGTGCTGCCACAATGGGCGCTCCGAGAGGACGACGGCAGCGTATTCCCTTGCACTTGCACTGGTCGACGAGAGCATGGAGCGTGTCGAAGGCACGAGGAAGAGAGAGAGAGAGAGAGCAACGAGTGCGGGAGGCGAGAGGGCAAGAGAAGGTGCGCGGGAGAGTGGTAAACAGAAGGAACATGCGTGCAAGAGAGCCCTCGCTGACCGGGGGTATTTTCAAAAGTGTGAAAATTGTTCAAGTTGTGGAATTTTGTATTGAATTACAGAAAACAATTTATAGGACGGAAGAGAAGGAGCATATCTGCGTGCAACTATCAATTGGTTTGTGTTCGCCTCCGATAGTACAGTAAAGCTGTCCTCCACCGGGACCAACTTACAGTGCAACTGTTTTCTGTTTTTTGTTAGCATTCTGTTCTTGAATCTAAGCAAAATAAATAAATAAATAACGACCAATTTGTTTCTCTAAAATGCATAGTTACATGGATTAGGTTGGGTAGTTCTGTAAAACCCGGAAACGTTCAGGGGTTGGGAAAAAGCATGACTTTTCTTTAAAACATCCAAAGCGTACACAACCCCGTGGGGCCCAGGAGGATCATGCCTGGGATTAATTTACATTCAGAATGAGCATATATAAGGGCTGGGTCCACTTTACACCCTGAATGACAGGCTGTGCAAGGGTGGCCCCACATATCAGTGGCTGGAACCGATTCGTCGAGGGCCGGGTCCCCGTTCCAGCTGTGTCCGAGAGCCGCTTCAGATGACTGAGCGCGTCTTCCAGAATACACCTTTGACCGCGTGCGGTGGTGATCGCGTTGAGACCATTAAAATTAGATTTCATGTTGATAGATTTTGATTTATTTTTTTTAAAACAAACGAAAAAATCATGTCTCTCGTGATAAAAGGAAAAAAAAAATGTTTTTTCGATTTCGAGAGGCATGATTGTGCCTCTCGCATAAGCAAAATCGTGTCTCTCGTCAAAAAAACATTTTTTTCTTTTTTAAAAGGCTCGCTCACGAAAGCAAAACCATGGCTCTCGCGAAAAAACAAAAAAACATATATTTTTTTTAATTTCTAATAGGCACGGACATGCCTTTCACAAAAACAAAATCGTGCTTTTTATAAAAAAATGTTTTTTTTGGTTCCGAGACGCACTGTCGTAAACCGTGTCTCTCAAAAGAAAAAGGAGAAAATGCCCTTTTCGTTTCCGAGAGCAAACCATCCTTCTCACCAAAAAAACATGTTTTCTCGTGTAACTTTTTTTGATTTTTTTCGTTCGAAAGTTAAGTAAGACCGGTTTAAAACCAAAATATAAAAAACTATTTAAAAATTTAAAAAATGAAAACGCATGCGAAAAAATAAGGGAAACGCTGTCGTTCCACCGACGGATCCTAATTTCGCGTCCACCGTCTCCTTTGTTCGCCACGTGGCCGGGCGGACAAGCCGTGACCCGTTTTCCTGAAACAACTCCATTGTTTCTGCAACTTGGAAGTAGTTGCAGAACGAGGGACCCAGGCATGGCGACGACGGCTTCCACGGGAAGAGCTCGCCGGCCGCCTCGCCGCCTAGAGCTCGCCGGCCGCCCCGTCCCGCCGCCAAGAGCTCGCCGGCCGTCCCGCCCGCCGCCAAGAGCTCGCCGGAGTGCTGCGGCGTCCCAGCCCGCTCTCGACGTCGGCGAGCTCCCGCAACTAGGGGGCTAGACGCCTCGCCGCCCGTCGCCCCGCACCGCCGTAGCCCGGCCCCGTCCCAGCCCGCTGCAAAAAATTCCTGAAACATGACCTTTGTTGCAAAAAATTCTTCTGCAACAGCACCCATGTTTGCAGAAAGACGAACATTTTTTTTCCTGAAACAAGCAATTGTTTTTGAAACTCGACCGTTGTTTCAGGATTTAATTGATCCAAAGTTTATTTTTTACAACAAAGCGATTGTTTCCGGAACTCGAACGTCGTTTCAGGAATTAAATCAGGAGCGGATCGGACGGCTATGGGCGAGATCGAACGGCTGTGGAGGTGATGAATTTTTAGTAAATATCCACCGGTGGATTGGTAGCAGCCCCCAAAAAATAAAGAATATGAAATCCAGACAAAACGCTCAGAACGTGACACGTAACAGTGGATGTGAGCGCTCCAAGTGGCAGCGCATGAAAACAATTGTTAGAAGTGTTTCCTTAACTAGTTGCTCTCACACAGTTCACGCAAATGCTATGTCCCGCCCGTACCGATTCCTATTAGGAATCGCCTACGGACCGATTAGTATAGGGCTAACCCAGTTCGTTGTTTATCATTCGTTGCGTTCGCTCGTCCTCTTTCTATCGGTTCGCTTTAGATTCTTGTATTCTTAGAGCATCTAGTAAAGTCGAGAAGATAGTTGGTGCTTCCTAGAGTGTGCTGCTGCGCGTGAAATTATTTTTTGAAATGTTTTTTTAAATAATTTAGATATGTTATCAAAGTTCATCAATACTACAAAGTATCTCAAACATAATAAAAATTACATCACGATAGTGAAATCACTGGACGATCACTACAGCCATCAGAACGAGCCGCTTATGCGTCGTTATCGCCGCTCCCCTATCGGAGCCAGCTTGACCTCGTCGATGACCGTCGAAAAGTCTTCGTGCACGTGCCCCTACCGACGCCTTGTAGCCGCGGTCTTCGAAGTCGAACCCTTGAATAGATCTGAAGTATCTGACACCAAATCTCGCCACATGAAGAAAATCCCTAACCTCGCAGCCCCAAGAAGACGACAAGAATCTACACCGGAGCTTCGTTGACTATGTCCAGATGAACGAACTCGAAGAGGATCGAAGCACATAACACAAACTCGAAGAAGAAGCGTCGTCATCCACTCAAGCGCCGCACCTGTGAGGACTACAAAACCCTAACCTAAACTACTAACCGAAGCGGAAGCATCAAAATTCCCCTCCCCACCACCGGTCGCCGGAGCGGCAGACACAAGGCAGGCAAATCCACAGGCTCGCCGACAAAGTCTGTTGGGAAGAGTTTGTCCTAACTACCAAGAGATAGAGGAGGGAAAGAGCAACCCTAATATAATAGGTTTTGTATATATCTTTTGAAATGTTAAAAAAATCAATAAAAAATATGTATTCTTTATCACATTCAAATGCTACATACAAATTTGTAGGCAAAAGAGTCAAAAAAATTAGCATGTGAATAAAACACATCAAGTGTTATCCCAAACTGTCATCCTAAATTTGTTTCTTTCACCGGCAAAACACCGTTACTCCATTTCGCATGAAATTTTTTAAATATGTTTGCGACACTAACATGAACACCTACAAAAAATTCAATTTTAAAAAAAAACATTTACTACATTCCTTTTGTTTTCTATTCATGCACGAACGCGCCCTCCCGGGAGGCAGAACACCATTCTCATCTAAACTTGGACTAAATGAATTTGGCACCTCAAAAATTCGTGGACGTGTTCAGTCAGTGTCCAAGCGGATCCGTCCATGCAGTCATGTCCCTCACTCTTTTCCTAATATGTTCGATCACATACATGTGATTGATGAAGAATGCGAGAAAGGAAGAAAAGATATAGTAAAGAAAATGATGCTCTATGGTCGGCCTAATCCGATGTGACGGATGCAAGATCGTAAACCGGACATGCATCGGCATTTAAGAAGGCTTTGACGGTCTGGTTGGGTCAACCTTTTGCTTCTCTCTCTTGTCCAGTCAGTGGTCATGCGTCCACTCGGTCAATTTAAGGAGTCCGGTTGTAGATGTACTTCAGGATTTCTTTGTGTTCAATGGTTTTCTATTCTTTTCATACTTTTCTTTCTTTTTTTCGACTTTGATTGGGTTTGTTTTTTCAATACATATATATAGGGCCGCGCTATACGTTATCTTGGGTCAGGAATAGTTATTCTTCATCTCTTCTATTTTAGCATTACTGCACCGTAATTTTATGTTTCGTAAAATTTATCTTATTTCATAGGTAAAAAATTAAATTGAGAAAATGTATAATTGTTGTAAAAAATATTTTATGTTATGTAAAATTATGAAAGTAAAAATATAGTGTAAAATATACATAAAATGTAATTT
The DNA here is from genome assembly GCF_904849725.1 of Hordeum vulgare subsp. vulgare. NCBI lineage: Eukaryota > Viridiplantae > Streptophyta > Magnoliopsida > Poales > Poaceae > Hordeum > Hordeum vulgare. Next base: position 582,648,606 of record NC_058521.1, read on the forward strand.
TTCAGGTCTTAGGACCTATATTTTGTTTTCTCATTCCAAAATTTACGTAGTGAATCAATAAGAATGTAATTATTTGTATTTTAAATGTAATGTATTTATAAAATAATCATAAAATTATCTCGAGTGAAGAATAACTTATTTTGCATTCTGGGTGATGAATAGTATTACTCTACACACACACACACACACACACACACTACACTTTGGGTGATGAATAGTGTTTGTGTGTGTAGATGTCTAACTTGTTTTACAAAAACATGTTTCCAATATATTTTTCAAATACATGTTTAAATTTTTTAAATGATAAACACTTTTTATTGAAATATGCAAATATTTTTGTGGATAGTAGTAACATTGTCTGAAAATGTCACGAACATAATTTCCAAACTGATTACGATTTTTAAAGCGTAACATGCTTTTTTTAATGTATGAGACCTTTTTTATGGAATTACACGAACATTTTTATGGTGATGGATCAGCTGGGTGAGGAGAAAAAAATGCGTTGAACAACACCAAGATCTTCTTTCAAAAAGGTTGTAAACTACAAGCCAAGTGCCCCATTAGCAAAGGTATGGAAAGACTGTGCACGATGATGAACGTTGTGAAGTATGTCCTCAGTTAGTGATGTTTGAACTGGAAACCAGCAACGATCGATGCATGCATGTCCCCGTTGTGCTAATGTATCATTGTACGTTCGTGTAGCTTTCCCTTACCCATAACAACACCCCCTTCCATGCACTTTATGAATAAATGGATAATCACTAACCCGTTTGTACGTATATATTAACTATTCAAGCAAGCCGTGTTGAAATAGAAAACATGGACCATTGAAACGTTGAACCATGCTTTTATAGACTAAGCCCATCTTTGTTTAGGCTGCAACTACGGATTCTCATATTCTAGTCCACATTCTGTAGACTAAGAGCATCTCCAACAGCCGCGCTACGCGCCGCGCCTAAAAAACCTGTTTGCCGCGCGCTGATCGCCTGGTTTGCCGCGTCGCGCAGCGCTGGCTCCAGCAGCAGCTTTAAAATGCAGCGCGCTATGCTCCAGCAGCGCGCTAAAATGCAGCGCGCGCGCCGCTCCAGCAGCTTAAATATAGGGCATATGGACACAAAATAGTTTGAAACATTCATCAAAATGCAATTTTTAACACAAACAAGTTGATGAATAAAAGTCATGCCCACAAGTTCATCCAACCAAGTTCAAAATGCAAACCAAGTTCAAAATACAAGTTCATCCAACAAAGTTGAAGACATAAACACATCAACCATCTTCCTCGTCTTCTTCCTCTTCTTCCTCTTCTTCCGCCGACGATTCTTCCGCCTTCGAAGATGAATCTTCCTCCCTAACCTCATCACGCACCGCATCATGTGTAGCTCCGACGGTCTTGGCAAGTTCTTCAACGGCATTTTCATGGGTATGTGTGTGAGGCACATCGAAAGACATTCCGCCCATGGCCGGAGGTGCACCTATGCCTCCCATGGCGACCGGAGGTACACCCATGCCTCCCATGAGAGAAGCAAAACTCATGCCACCCATGCCTCCCATAGCGTTGGAGGGTGCTCCAAAGCCACCCATGCCTCCCATAGCGTTGGAGGGTGCTCCAAAGCCACCCATGCCTCCCATAGCGTTGGAGGGTGCTCCAAAGCCACCTATGCCTCCCATGGCGGCCGGAGGTGCACCCATGCCTCCCATGGCGCCGAAGCCACCCAAGCCACCCATGGCGCCGAGGCCCATGCCTCCCATGGCGCCGAGGCCACCGCCACCCATGCCGCCAAGGCCACCGCGGATCATGGCTCTTTTTTGAATCAAGACTTCTTCACGGGCAAGGTTGACATATTCCTTTTGCGCATCATTGAACAAAGATGTGTCCAAGAAGAACAAGTGCTTTTCCCATTCCAACAACTTAGCTCGCTCCTCCATGCCCACCTTCCTCTCCTCCAATGCCACTTTCCTCTCCTCGGTGGCCACCCTCCTCTCCTCGGCCGCGGCATCTTGGTTCCTTGCCATTTTCCTCACCTCGTTCGCTTCTTTTCTTGCCTTCACAATAGCTTTCATAGCATTTGTGAGCTCATCATCTCCTTTCCTCTTCTTCTTTTCGGTTTTGTCCTTCTTGCACCCATCCGGTCGTTTTGGTTTCGAGTATGAAACCGAGTTGGGTGTGGGGCTTCTCTTGCCGTCATCACTTGATGCATCATCCTCCTCCTCATCATCATTCAACTCAATTGTGCGCTTGCGTTTGTTGCTCAAATGCAAATCATCCAAATCTTCACGCTTCTTCCATTTCTCATCATCCTTCAACACTTCATAGCAATGAGGCAAGGTAAAGATCTTTCCTTTCTTGATCTTCCCCTTCTTGGTTGTCCTCGTCTCTTCTTTGAACAAGTTTTGTGCAATGTTGTACTACAAGAAAAACAAAACAAGTTAGCACTTCGGACACCAAAAACAAGTATGATGAACATGTATGAGATGCCACTTACTCTATCATCCTCATTTGTGCCACTTGGGTTAAGCTTGTCAACTGCCTTTTGTGCGGCCGCCCACTTTTGACAATCCGAGTTGATTGTCGACCATCGGGACCGAAGTGATCTCTCGGAGCGGTAAATTCCACTCACGTTCTGAGCATCAAAGTGTTCTTTCATTCGCCCCCAATAAGCATCTCTACTTTGATCACCTCCAACGGATGGATCCCTCGACACTTGCAACCAAGTATTGCATAGTAATTTGTCATCGCTGGTGGTGTAATTGCCCGCTCTTCCTTTCGGCGCCTCGACAATGCCCTCACCCTCCTCGTCCACCTCAAACTCATGGTCGTCCAAATGGATGTCATTGGTTTGAGACCAATGCGAATTGTTGGACCCAACACCCATTGTTGACATGTATGCATCATCGTTGAGACTACAAATGCAAATATAAGCTATCTATATGATGATGCATTGAAAAAATAACAAGAAAATAAAAGTTGGAATTTTTTTCACCTTCGGAGCATTTCGTCGAACACGTGGTGCGCGTCGGCCGCCGGCTCAACGAGTGAGCTCGGCGCTTCGGTAGACGCCGCGCCCGTCCGCCGCCCTGCAAGCTTCTTCTTCGCCTTCGAGCTGCCGGAGCCGTCCGCCGCCTTCTTTTTCGCGGATGTTTTTCCTTTCTTCGGCTACGACGCATTGGGGAGCTTTGACGGCGCGGCGGCAGCACGGGACGGCGCCGACGCGACGCCACCCGTCGGCGTGGTCATCCGCGGCGGCAAGAAGAGGTTGCGCGCGAGGCCGACGGTCGGCGGAGCTCCGGTGGCGGCGGCGGCGCCAGCGCCAACGCTCGCCGCGCTAGGGTGTTCGGCGGCGACGGCGGGAGGGTCGCGGCTGTACAGCGGGGTCAGCGGGGCGCCGGTGTGCGCGTCCATGGTGGCCGGGGCGCTGGCGCCGGCGCGCGCGGGTGCGAAGGAGGAAGGAAAGGGCGAGTTCGCGCGCGCGCTCGAGTCTGCCGCGCGCGGAAGTGGACGCCTTAAATTAACCGTGCGGGATGAGGCTATGGCCAGCGCGCCCAACTCGTTTTAGCGCGCGCGCGTTTTTTGCGCGTCCGCTGGAGCTGTCGGCCGCGTTGCGCGCGCGCTATAGTTTTTCCTTTTTACGGCGCGGCGCTAGTATAGCGCGGCTGTTGGATATGCTCTAAGAAGCTGTTCGGAAAACCTTCAGCTTCGACAAATCCAAGGATCCGTGGAGTACCGACTTCTCCGCTCCATATATTTGAACTACGGCTCCGGGTGCTTCGGGACAGGAGTCACGAAGCGGGTGGGACTTCAAACAGGCCTTAAGAGTGTGTGATGATTTTGTTCTCCTGTTGAAACACACACTTCCTTTTGCTAGTCTTTAAGTAACATTGCTGAAATAGAGTTTTTCAATTAAAGAAGCGGCAATGCCAATGCATTAATTAAATGCATAAAGTGCTCGTTTTGAAGATAAAATAACAAATTTGATTCAAGCAGTAACCCATTACTAAGGCAGTAATATAAAAGATACACTTCTTCTTCGGTACAACCCCCAAACACAAGGACGGCTGAGATTAAACGATACCCTTCGTAACAAAGTGCAGGATGGTCTTTTCCCCCGTCCCGACGTAAGCGCGTCAGCCCGACGGGCGCTAGCTGACGAACCGGCGACGTACAGGAGCCCCGGAATACGTGTCGTACCCGCGTCCACCCGTTGCGACGTGGCGTCTTCACGTCGGTCCGACCACGGTCAATCCGTCGGTTTCCGAGACCGCGCCATTAATCCCGGGCTGCGACGTCAGTTCGCGTCGGTTCCCGATGCCGCCGCCATTAATCCCGTGCTGCGTCGCCAGTCCGCGCCGGTTCCCGAAGCCGCCGCCATTAACCACCGCGTCAGCGCCCCGTCGCCAGCTCGTCTCGTCGGTTTCCGAAGACGCCATTAATCGCCGCGTCAGCGCCCCGTCGTCCGATGCCGCCGTTAGCCCCTTGGTTCGCCGGCTCCCGAGGCGACTCCATTATTGGCGGCCCCATCGTCAGAGCCCAGTCGCGTCGGTTTCTGACGCCGTCGCCGCTGACCCGCTCGTTCGACGGCTCCCGAGACGACGCGCATTCACTCCGGGGGAGTTACGCCGGCCAGCTGCCCCGTCGCCTCCCCTCCCGTCGTTGCGCTATATATACCCGTCGTCCCGCGGCTCGTCGGCACACCCGTCGTTCCCCTGCTCTCCTTCTTTCCCCTGCTCTCCGTCGTCCCGCCACTGCTCCCGACGTTCTCTTCCTCCCTCCCCCGTTCTCCGTCGTCCCGACGATGGATCACGCCGGTGGCAGCAGCTCTGGCGGCGGCGGCGCGTCGGAGAGCAACTGGCCCCAGAGCCTCGACAAGCCTCTGACGCAGGAGCTCTACGGCTTCGGCCTCCTCGTCCCGCCGGGGTGCCGCCTTGCAAAACCGTGGAGGATTTGCAAGGACGGCTATCCGACGCTGGACAACCCCGCGACGCAGGAGCAACTCCGAGTCCATCCCGGCGGCCGCTACAACATCCGCGGCCGGCACGACTATTGGGACGGAAAGAACTACAACAACGTCATCAGGCGTCACTGATAGGCGGCGGCACGTGGCGCCGGCGGCATCCCGCATCGCCGTCGGGCGGTGATCCCCCACCTACCTCCGGTGGCCCTGTGGTGGCCCCGGCTGTCCCGGCGGAGTACGAAGTGCCGCCGGAACAGTTCGTCCTCCACGAGGACGGCGCCCCGACGACTCGCCGGGGCTACTCGTCGCCATGCGGGCGTCTCAGGCGACGACGGCAGCGGCGGCGGCGAGGGAAGAGGCGGAGATCGCGGCGGCGATCCAGGCGACGGCGGCAGTGGCGGCAAACCCGCCACCCGTCGGCGATGACGACGACGTCGACTGGGACGCCCTCGCCAACAGCTCCGACGACGACGACGATGGCGGGGACGGCGACGGCGCGGTGGACAGGCCCGCCGTCGTCTACCTGGACTCCGATTAGATTAGGATTTATTAGAATTTAGTAATGTTTAATTAAATTTTATTTTTAGTTTTTTAATTATGTTCGAGTGTAATCGGGAACTATGAAATTTTATGTAAGTTTATTATGAATCTAAATTCAGTGTTTACATTGTTATTATTATTATTATTATTTATTTGAAATATTTAAATTGTTTACATCAGTTAACTAAATATTTAAATCTTATCTAATATATAAATTTTACAAAAATGGAAAAAAACTAAAATAAATAACTTATAATTTTTCTTAAACGATATAAATATTCATGAAATTATATTAAGACGTAAAAAATTTCTTAAACGATATAAACATTCATGAAATTATATTAAATATTTTTTCTTAACCGATATAAAATTCATGAAATTATATTAAATATTTTTTCTTAAATGATATAAACATTCATGAAATTATATTAAATATTTTTTCTTAAACGATATAAACATTCATGAAATTATATTAAGACGTAAAAAATTTCTTAAACGATATAAACATTTATGAAATTATATTAAATATTTTTTCTTAAACGATATAAACATTCATGAAATTATATTAAGACGTAAAAAATTTCTTAAACGATATAAACATTCATGAAATTATATTAAACAAATTTTTTTAAATAATATATAAATAACTTATAACTTTTTTAAACGATATACAAATGTAAAAAAATTATATGGCGTTCATGAAATTCATCCAACTTTTGCCGGCACCGGAGAATGGACATGCAATGATTCGACGCAAAATTTCGACGAAATCGGAGACCAAACGCACGTTGCGTCACGTCCGGCATCTGTTTTTGCTGGTTTTGAATGGAAATTCAAAAAAAAGCACGGATTGTCAGAAAATTCTAAAATGTGACATGCCGCCTTGTGAAGTTCATCATGAAGCGTGAAAAAAATGAAATTTTTTCATTAAGGGGAGTTGCAAGATGGCGTTGTAGCACCCTTTTCGTCCATACCGACACTCATGGGTTGCACATGAAGTACATGGATGCATTCATGAAATTCATCCAACTTTTGCTGGCAACTGAGAAAGCACATGCAATGATGTCACGCAAAATTTCGACAAAATCGGAGACCAAACACACGTTGCGTCACGTCCGGCATCTGTTTTTGCCGGTTTTTGAATGGAAATTCATAAAAAAAAATACGGATTGGTGGAAAATTCTAAAATTTGACGTGCCACCTTGTGAAGTTCATCGTGAAGCGTGGAAAAAATTAAAAAAATTCATGAAGGGGAGTTGCAAGATGGCGTTGTAGCACCCCTTCCGTCCATACCGACACTCATGGGTTGCACATGAAGTACATGGATGCATTCATGAAATTCACCCAACTTTTGCCGGTACCTCAGAATTCACATGCAATGATGCCATGCAAAATTTCAACGAAATCGAAGACCAAACGCACGTTGTGTCACGTCCGGCATCTGTTTTGCCGGTTTTTGAATCGAAATTAAAAAAAACATGGATTGTCAGAAAATTCGAAAATTTGACGTGCCGCCTTGTGAAGTTCATCGTGAAGCGTGGAAAAAAATGGAAAATTTTCATGAAGGGGAGTCGCAAGAAGGCGTTGTAGCACCCCTTCTGTCCATACCGACACCCATGGGTTGCACATGAAGTACATGGATGCATTCATGAAATTCATCCAACTTCACCCGACACCTGAGAATGCACATGCAATGATGCCACGCAAAATTTCGACGAAATCGGGGACCAAACGCACGTTGCGTCACGGCCGGCATCTGTTTTTGCCGGTTTTTGAATGAAAATTCAAAAAAAGCATGGACTGTCAGAAAATTCTAAAATTTGATGTGCCGCCTTGTGAAGTTCATCATGAAGCGTGGAAAAAAATGAAAAAATTTCATAAGGTGAGTTACAAGATGGCGTTGTAGCACCCCTTCCGTCCATACCGACACCCATGGGTTGCACATGAAGTACATGGATGCATTCATGAAATTCACCCAACTTTTGCCGACACCCGAGAATGCACATGCAATGATGCCACGCAAAATTTCAACGAAATCGGAGACCAAACGCACGTTGCGTCACGTCCGACATTTTTTGCCGGTTTTTGAATTCTAAAATTTGACATGCCGCCTTGTGAAGTTCATCATGAAGCGTGAAAAAAATGAAAAAATTTCATGAAGCAGAGTTGCAAATTCATATGGAAAGATTTCATGTAGGAGACTTGCAAATATTCATATGGAAAAAAAATACACCCGACGTCGTCGTATTGATTTCCCACGATGGCGGGATTAGCGACATTGCATACCCTAGCCACATCGATGTGATATCGCCGCCGCCGCCCCCCTGACACCTTGCTCTGCACCCGACATGATCTCGCCACCCCTCTCCCCCGACGGCTAGCCGTACGCCGACGTTATCTCGCCGCCCTCCATCCATCCCGACGCCCCGCCATCCCAACTTCGTCACCGTGGCCGTCACCGTCCGTCACCGTCACCATCCGTCCGCCGTCGGTCGTCACCATCCGTCCGCCGTCGTCCTTCACCGTCCGTCGCCGTCGGTCTTGACCGTACGTCAGTGCGTCGTCGCGGCCTTCACCGTTCGTCCGTTCGTTCTTCCTTCATTTGCATTATAATTGGGTAAGTATGTTTATAATGTTCATGTTATTATTGAAATATTAAATGAATTGCATCGTACGTGACAAATTGTTTAAATTATGAAGGATGGAAATCGACGGTGTGATTCCATGTATTGTTGAGAAGTGGGTTAGTCTTGTTGATAAACTTTCAGCAAGTCAAAAAATTATGTTTTATGAAACGGATTTGCAAGGCATGTTACAAATGCCGTCCGTTAAGATGCGTGAATTTTTACTTCACTTTTTGATCCAAGGCTACAATTGCCATAACAAAAAATTCATGGTTCAAGAGTCAGCTCGTAGTAAAGGCCTTATTTCAATAGGGCATGATGATGTGTTATCTATTTTTGGATTGAAAAATCAAGGAGTTGATGTAGTTGGTTTTCTTAGAACAGAAGGACAAAAAAGTATGAAAAGAATACCAACTAATTTTGTGGACACAAAAAAGGGTAAGATCATGATTGATGATCTTATCAATAAAATTGTGAAGAATGAAAACGCGGATGACGACTTTGTCCGGATGACGTTTCTAGTTATGTTGGGAACAATAATCGTACCAGTCTCCCAGGAATATATTCCGAAGGAATATTATGCCTTAGTTAAGGACAAAAGGATGATAAGTAAGTTCAACTGGAAGAGTTTACTTTGAAATTCTTTCTTTCGGAGATTGGAAAGGTTCTAGAGGATGGCCGTGTGATGGAATGGCCACATGGAAACCTTGCCCTTTTGCAGGTATGTATTATTTGATTTATTACTCACGTATTGTTAGTCAAATATATATTATTTAAATTATTTGGTGTATTGCAGTATGCCTATTGGGAGAAAGTACAACCAATTATAGGTCCAAAATATGATCCGTTGTCACTTATGAGCCCCTTGATGAGGAACTGGACGGAACCTGTCGCGGAAAAAAGAGACAAATACGACTATGATTATGGTCTTGGTGTTGGAATGGTAATCCATATTCTCTAAATTTATTTTTTAATGTTACATTTCCATGGTTTGACTTATTGTCTAAATTAGATGTATAATTATCGGTCTCTAATTATTGTTTTTGTAGATTGATGACAATATTAGATATGAGTATAGGGTGAAATTTTTTGCTCAAGAACAAGCTGAAAAAAATAAAAAATCAAGTACTAAAAAATCTACTGTTAGTGGAAAGAAGAAAGGGAGCAACACATCAGAGGCTTCCGCGAGTAATGTTATGGACCGCATTTGGCATGAGCTGAAAGAAATACGCAAGGAAATGCGTCGCTTGCCAGAGTTATGCGCACGGGTAACGACGCAACACTATTTTACTATCGTGCATAATGTAAACTAGTGGGGAAACAACCTATAGTCCCGGCCCGTAAAGGGCTTTAGTCCCGGTTCACCAACCGGGACTAAAGGGGTGGGACTAAAGGCCTAACCTTTAGTCCCGGCCCTGTTCCAAGCCGGGACCAAAGGTGCTCCACGTGGGCGCCTCGGAGCGCCCTCAGGGGCAGGCCCTTTAGTCCCGGGTCTTAACACGGACCGGGACTAAAGAGTTTTAGATTTTGTTTATTTTTGGGTTTTAGGGTTTTAGGGTTTAGGTGTTCGGGAGATTAACGTGATGCCTCGTTTGGTGTTCGGGAATTAGTTTTAATATAATTCTAAATAGAAATAATTATGCATATATATATATAAGATTAACTTATCTTACAAGCGAGCATATATATACACAATTATATGGAGATCTGAATTATCGGGACTAGAGCCCGTCTATTCGATTACATGGACCAACATCAGTAATGGCCCCTAGCTACATTAAATCATCCTTTGTCATCTATAGCTTCCGTCCTCAGAAAGGTCGCAAGCTCCTCTGCAACAGCAACCGCGCGTTGCTCTGGTAGGGACTTCTCCCTCATGGCCGTGTACTATATAAGAAGAGGAGATGAATATGAATATCAATCATGATAACAAAGAATGACGGGTAAAAATAGAGGTGTGAATGTTCATTGCTTACGTCGTATCTGTGATCCTTGTGCTCAGAGGTAAACGTGCGAATGGTCTCGCAAACATAGTATCCGCATAGATGCGTCCCCCGTGGCTGCTGGCCGCACTTTACGATAATAGAATATATATAATCAAAATAATAATCTAGCATCATAAATGTATTGAAAATAGAAGTATATCATACTACTACTTACCTGAGCCGCTCTAAAGGTCAGCTTCTCAGGCTCGATACCGAGAGTCACGCACTTGAACCGCTTCCAAACCCTGCCCGACAAGGAAAATGATTTGCTAAGTTTTTCATTAATTGATATATCAGAAAATCATCGAAAGAGACCGTAGAGCGCAAGAATGATTGAAATTACCCTTGGAGCATGTCCTGCAGGCTTTGGAACTGTTCCAAGGGTCTCGATAATGGGTCAAAGGCATCAACTCTTCCCTTATCAATTTGAATGTCCAACAGAATCCAATGGAAGCTGCACATGTATATATATACATATATATATGTGTGTCGGTAACTTATCAATTACACTTATAAGTGAATGGACACAACAGAGTAAAGACCCTCACCTGAAGTTGTATGGAAACAGTATGTGGTCACAGAAATTTTGATCTATTCGAAACCTCAGAAGGTTTTCCTCCGTCTCCTTGGGTTTATCAGTTAGCGTCGCTACATGTATTTTATCTGGGTCAATAAACCCAATATTTAGGATGTGCCTATTTTTACAATCCAGAATATTCATTCTGCATAATAGAGTACAAGTTATATGTAGACAATGAATTGAAATAACTAATCAAGTTATATGTAGACAACGAATTGAAAAACTTACAGACAATAGCAACTCATAAGCGATTTGTCGAGGGCGTCGGCATTGTACATCTGGAAGAGTTCATCAAAGTCGATATGGATTTCTTCGGGGCGGCCGTAGTACTACCGTGGGACACTCACCACGATCATCGTTCTCCCATTCTTTGATTCACTTAAGTACCATGTATGCAAGTAACGCATATTTGTTGGGAGATCATCTTTTATGACCAAAGGCGCTCCCATGACAAACTGTGGCTTAGGGGCTACCACAGTCTTAGGTAACCTGTCGTCTTGGGAAGCCAGAACGTCTTCAACCGGGATACCCCATTCATCCGCCCACTTCTTTGCTAATTCCAAATATTGCCGCTGCACCAGAGGGGGGACATTCTCGGGTAACACCCTGAGGGGTGGGATCGACTGTTTGGCATGTTGTCCAAGCTGAGGAACGTGTGATCTTTTTTTGCTTGTAGTTGAACTTGATTTGCTCCCACTTGCACTTGCACGCGATCTTCTCTTTTTCACTTCCTTCTGCAATGTGCGTGTATAGTCATCAGGCTTATGGTATAAGTCATACTATGATGGAAGGTTCGTGAAGTATTTTGCAAATGCTATTTGCTTCTCGGTGTATTCCGGGTGGGGCTCGGGTTCCTTCTTTTTCATCTGCGCATCATGATGTTCCTTTGCAATCCTGGTGTTTTCCTCGGCGGTACGATCATAAGGTCTGATAGGAAGATTAGCATGAGGTACCTTTGGGAGGGGCGACAGTTTGCGCTTTGGGGGGCTCCGTCGCTTAGAAATCATCGGCGGAGCGTTCTTGCTGGCACGCTTCCGCTTAGTATCCGGAGCGGGCGGCGGCGGAGACGGACGACCCAAGTCCGGCGGCGGTGATCGAGATGGACTCGTGTTGTGCTGGCCGACGTCATGTGGAGGGCTTGGAGGTGATGGAGGTGTAGGTGACCTGCGACGACTCGGAGGCGGTGTTGTCCTTGGGGCCGATCCTGGAACCTTGATGTAGTTCTTGTCCCATAGGATGACTCCACCCAGTACTTCTCCGAGTGTCCTCTCATCTTCGGGTCCAGCTATGTCGAGCTCCATATCATGAAACCCCGCCATGATTTCATCCACCCCGAATTTAGCAAAGCCAGCTGGAATCTCACGGCCATGCCAGCGTGCATCAGGGCCAGAAGGTAAAGCTTGTCCGACGGCCACCTTCATGGATATGTTCTTGAATTTCTGATGGAGTTCACATGATGTTGACTCCTTGATTCCATCCACGGGGTAGCCGGGACCGCCCTCTATCATTCTTCGTGCATCGTCACGCGGGGCCTCAGATTCAGCCACGCTGCTTTTCCGCTTAGATGGGGCGCCGGTAATATCGAGTGCAGGATCTTCCTGGCGCGTTACTCCTCTAAGCTCATCAATCTGCTTCTGTTGCTCGTCAATCCTGGCAAGCAACTGGTTGAACTTGTCATTCTCCTCATCCTGCTGCCGCTTCTTTGCTCTCGCTCGGCTTCTGTAAGTGTCTTGGTCTCTCGCAAACCCAAGCCACCACGGGTAAGAAGGACTGAAGCCTCGCGTTCGTCCTCCATGTTCGTCATTGCCGAGGACCAGTGTGAGCAAATCTTTCTCTCTATCTGCAGTGAACTGTCTTTTTCCCTCCTTAATTTCTTTCACTATCTTTTTCCAATTCTCCCTGGGTATCCTAAGACCGTCACTGCAGATGAGGTTCCCTGTTTCTTCGTCGTACGAACCACCATGCGCAAGGAACCAATTTCTTGCTCTCAATTCCCACTCATCACGGAGTGGTTCAAGTATGATGCCTTTAGCTAGCAGATCTTGCTCTTTCTTATCCCACTTTGGGATGGCAGTCTCATAGCCCCCTGGCCTCAGCTTGTGGTGATATTTCTTCTTGTCTGCATTTTTCTTGTTCTTTTCTAATAATGCATGGGCATCTTGACTCCTTGTACTCTTGAAATGCCTTCCAGTTATTCGCCTGCTTGGCTAGATACCCCTCGAATACTGGCACTTTCTTTGTCTTCAGATAGTTTTTCCATAGCTTCTTCTTCCAGCTACGGAACAGTTCAGCCATCTTCTTTAGAGTCCACTGCTTGACTTTGGCCCTCAGTTTTTTTGCGGCGTCTTCATTCTCACATTCTGGCAGGTTGAAATGTGACATGAGATCATTCCAAAGATTATCTTTGTACCTTTCGGTGACATAGTCACTATCGGCTGCCCCTTTGCGCTTGTTCCACTCCCGAACGCTGATCGGGACGTGATCCCTAATGAGAACTCCGCATTGCTTCTTGAATGTGTCAGCAGCATTCTTAGGAAGCTTGGGTTCGCCCGTAGGCAATATCACCTCAAAGGTGTAATGCGTTCGTGCATCCAACTTTCTAGTCGGGCCTCGTTTCGTAGCTTTGCTCGATGTGGAGGCCTAAGAGGGAGAAACATTCGTCAAATGAATGTATATGTATACAATATAGAGCTATCTCCAATATTTTTCACATATTACAAGTGATTGTCGAACTTCATATGTATACCTCGCCGGACTTTATTATTTCACCACCGGCTTCTCCATCAGTGGAGCTATCACCTTCTCCGTCATTGGACCTATCTCCTGCCCCATCGGCTTCATCTTCGTGTCGGTCGACCTCCATTCCATATCCGGAGGGGTTTAGATATGACGACGGAGATTCAGCTGGTTCAACGTCGGGGCCGTCTTTGATTATATCTTCGAGAAGTTCTTCCTTTTCGAGGTTCCTGATATGTGGATCCATAGTTCTGCAAAAAACGGACATTTGATTAACTAATAAACTAACAAACTATATAAGAGGGGTTGGAAACTTCGAAGTGTCGTTTTATATAGGAGGACCTTTAGTCCTGGGTCTTGGCTAGAACCTAAACTCTAAAATATGTCTAACGGATTCTCTTAAACTTTAAGGATTTAACAAAATGGTGACATTCTAGATGTGTATAAAATGATCCTATTTTTCCTGATCTCATCTACCCTTCTATATGTCACATTGTCTAGTGTCAATGGACTATGTTGAACTTTGTACCAAAAAAGAATTATTCTATCAGGAACTCCGTTCCAAAACAACTTTAGTCCCGGGTCGTGGCTCCACCCGGGACTCCTAGATTTCTGCATAGTATTCAAAGTAGGAGTACTTTTCCAATTTGAGCATTAAGCAAAACCAAATCATAAAATAAAGTAGTATTCAAATTAGCATGCATTCAATTATAAGCAAAACTACATCATCTCTTTTGTCCGTACATCGTCGAATATTATCACTAATACTCCTCGAATACTATCATACATATAGCATCACTGATACAGCTAGAACCGTAGCGCCCGAAGGGTATCGTCGCGGGCGGTGGACACCCAAAGAGAAGGAACCATCACAGGATCATAGCTCCAGTGAGATCCGTGAAGAACCTGCCAGGTATTCTCGAACCTGCCCTCCAACGCAACCATGTAGCGACGGACGTGCTCATCCTCCTCGCTGACACGGTGACGTACCACCTCCGCGGTGTCCGGAAGCCTCGGCACCGTCACTGGCCCACGCGACCGCCACCAAACAAGGATCGGGTCAACAACGGGCTGGCTCCTCACCAACCTACGCCCCCCGGAAGGTAGCACCTCCCAATACCAGCCGGGCGGAGCCTAGTCCCGGACATGGCCCCTCTGATCAAGCAGGTGTCCTCCGCCGAGTCGACGACGAGGATGCGGGATAGGCATCGTAAAATGAACTAAAAAAATAAACTAGTTCTATTAATTTTCTTGCTAACAATAAACTAATTGTGTATATAGTAAAATAAACTATTAAGACTTAAGCATATACAATAGCAAAATTAAGCAATAATATAAGAAACACTAATTAAGCATCTATATACGTAGAAATGTCTTCTTCTTCTTTCTTATTTTCTTCTCCGCTTCTTCTTCAACTTCTCTTCTTCTACTTCTCCTCTTCTTCTCCTCTCCTCCTCTTCTTATTCTCCTTTTTCTTCTTTTCTTCTCCTCCTCTTCTTATTTTCCTTTTTCCTAATCTTATTTTCTTATTTTTGTTCATCTTTCTTCTTCTTGTAACCCTAACCTAATTCTAAATATTACCAACCCTGATAATCTAGCACAAACCTAATAACAATAGGAATTAAATGACAAAAAAATCTTTTCTTCTCCTTTTTCTTCTTTTCTTCTCCTTTTTCTTCTTTTCTTCTCCTTTTTCTTCTTTTCTTCCCTTTTTCTTCTTTTCTTCTTCTTTTTCTTCTTTTCTTCTCTTTTTCTTCTCCTTTTTCTTCTCTTTTTTCTTCTTTTCTTCTCCTTTTTCTTCTTTTCTTCCCTCTTTCTTCTTTTCTTCTCCTTTTTCTTCTTTTCTTCTCCTTTTTCTTCTTTTCTTCTCCTTCTTCTTCTTTTCTTCTACCGGCCGGAGTGTTGGGGAGGAGGGGGCGGGGGGCTTATCGGCCGGAGGCGTCGACGACGGCAAGGAGGACGGCAGGCGGCGGTGAGGAGGATGGCGGCGGCGAGGAGGACGACGGCGACGGCGAGGAGGATGGCAGGCGGCGGCGAGGAGGACGGCGGGCAGCCTGACGGCGTCGTCGAATTCGTCGCGGTGCCGCACCGGGCAGGAGAACGAGGAAGAAGAGAGAACGAAATGCGATTTGGGTTGGAAATTTACTAACTCCCGCTTATATAGGTGGACCTTTAGTCCCGGTTCGGGGCTGGAACCGTGACTAAAGACACCCTTTAGTCCCGGGTGGAGCCACGACCCGGGACTAAAGGGCCGTGCTCGGCAGGCGGCAGGCGAGGGGCTTTAGTCCCGGGTCGTGGTTCCACCCGGGACTAAAGCCCCTCCGCTGGCTGCACGATAAGTTTAGTCCCACCTCGCCCAGCGAGGGGGACTAACACTAGTTTATAAGCCCCGTCGCAGCATCTCCATCGAGCTCCTCTCTAAAGCAGGCTTACGGGCCTAAACTCACTGTAATTTGAAAATTGAAACTATATTTGAAATTATGGAGAAAATTCAACCTCAATTCAAAGTGAGGTCACTTTGAATTTCGGTTAATTTTTCTCTATCAATTCTCATATAGTTTCTATTTTTTTCTATTTTCAAAATTAATTATTTTGACTATCCAAACTATTAACTATTTTGTTATTTTCAATTAAAAACTATGTTTATTAAAAATTCTTTTTGCATATTTGAGAATTTGACAAAACTATGAAAATGAAAAGTGTTTGAAATTGAATAAATAATTTAAAACTATTTTCTATTTTCAAAATTAATTATTTTGACTATCCAAATTATTAACTATTTTGTTATTTTCAATTAAAAACTATGTTTATTAAAATTCGGTTTGCATATTTGAGAATTTGACAAAACTATGAAAATGAAAAGTGTTTGAAATTGAATAAATAATTCAAAACTATTTTCTATTTTCAAAATTACTTATTTTGACTATTCAAACTATTAACTATTTTGTTATTTTCAATTAAAAACTATGTTTATTAAAATTCTTTTTGCATATTTGAGAATTTGACAAAACTATGATAATGAAAAGTGTTTGAAAGTTGGCATGCTATCATCATTTCACCCACATAGCATGTGTTAAAAAGTTGAGAGGGCTACGACAAAAACTGGATGCACTTCGTGTACAAAACGGACAATCTCTCTCGAAGTATCAGGGTTTCGAACGAGAACTCCTCTCTTACAAAGGGATTTCATTTTTTTGAACTTATTTGAACTCCATACTTTTTGTGTGTTCAAAATGCACCATTCAAAGGCTCATCACAAAATTTCAACAATTTCTGACTTCATTTGTTATTCTTCGTGCATTTACTTATTTTTTTGAGCTAGTTGACCCTGAAATTGAAAAGCACTACAAATGAACTCTGAAAATGTTCAAAGTTGGCATGCTATCATCATTTCACCCACATAGCATGTGTTAAATAGTTGAGAGGGCTACGGCCAAAACTGGATGCACTTCGTGTACAAAACGGACAATCTCTCTCGAAGTATGATGGTTTCGAACGAGAACTCATCTCTTACAAAGGGATTTCATTTTTTGAACTTATTTGAACTCCATACTTTTTGTGTGTTCAAAATGCACCATTCAAAGGCTCATCACAAAATTTCAACAATTTCTGACTTCATTTGGTATTCTTCGTGCATTTACTTTTTTTTTTGAGCTAGTTGACCCTGAAATTGAAAAGCACTACAAATGAACTCTGAAAATGTTGAAAGTTGGCATGCTATCATCATTTCACCCACATAGCATGTGTTAAAAAGTAGAGAGGGCGACGACAAAAACTGGATGCACTTCGTGTACAAAACGGACAATCTCTCTTGAAGTATCACGGTTTCGAACGAGAACTCATCTCTTACAAAGGGATTTCCTTTTTTTGAACTTATTTGAACTCCATACTTTTTGTGTGTTCAAAATGCACCATTCAAAGGCACATCACAAAATTTCAACAATTTCTGACTTCATTTGGTATTCTTCGTGCATTTACTTATTTATTTTTTTGAGCTAGTTGACCCTGAAATTGAAAAGCAATACAAATGAACTCTGAAAATGATGAAAGTTGGCATGCTATCATAATTTCATCCGCATTGCATGTGTTAAAAAGTTGAGAGGGCTACGACAAAAACTGGACGCACTTCGTGTACAAAACGGACAATCTCTCTCGAAGTATGAGGGTTTCGAACGAGAACTCATCTCTTACAAAGGGATTTCATTTTTTTTAACTTATTTGAACTCCATACTTTTTGTGTGTTCAAAATGCACCATTCAAAGGCACATCACAAAATTTCAACAAGTTCTCATTTAATTTGGTATTCTTCGTGCATTTACTTTTTTTTTGAACTAGTTGACCCTGAAATTGAAAAGCACTACAAATGAACTCTGAAAATGTTGAAAGTTGGCATTCTATCATCATTTCACCCACATAGCATGCGTTAAAAAGTTGAGAGGGCTAGGACAAAAACTGGATGCACTTCGTGTACAAAACGCACAATCTCTCTCGAAGTATGAGGGTTTCGAACGAGAACTCATCTCTTACAAAGGGATTTCATTTTTTGAACTTATTTGAACTCCATACTTTTTTTGTGTTCAAAATGCAC
Organism: Hordeum vulgare subsp. vulgare; assembly: GCF_904849725.1. NCBI lineage: Eukaryota > Viridiplantae > Streptophyta > Magnoliopsida > Poales > Poaceae > Hordeum > Hordeum vulgare. Next base: position 582,666,608 of record NC_058521.1, read on the forward strand.
CATTCAAAGGCACATCACAAAATTTCAACAATTTCTGACTTCATTTGGTATTCTTCGTGCATTTAAAATTTTTTTTGAGCTAGTTGACCCTGAAATTGAAAAGCACTAAAAATGAACTCTGAAAATGTTGAAAGTTGGCATGCTGTCATCATTTCACCCACATAGCATGTGTTAAAAAGTTGAGAGGTCTACGACAAAAACTGGATGCACTTCGTGTACAAAACGGACAATCTCTCTCGAAGTATCAGGGTTTCGAACGAGAACTCATCTCTTACAAAGGGATTTCATTTTTTTGAACTTATTTGAACTCCATACTTTTTGTGTGTTCAAAATGCACCATTCAAAGGCATATCACAAAATTTCAACAATTTCTGACTTCATTTGGTATTCTTCGTGCATTTTCTTTTTTTTTTGAGCTAGTTGACCCTGAAATTGAAAAGCACTACAAATGAACTCTAAAAATGTTGAAAGTTGGCATGCTATCATAATTTCACCCACATTGCATGTGTTAAAAAGTTGAGAGGGCTACGACAAAAACTGGATGCACTTCGTGTACAAAACGGACAATCTCTCTCGAAGTATCACGGTTTCGAACGAGAACTCATCTCTTACAAAGGGATTTCATTTTTTTTGAACTTATTAGAACTCCATACTTTTTGTGTGTTCAAAATGCACCATTCAAAGGCACATCACAAAATTTCAACAATTTCTGACTTCATTTGGTATTCTTCATGCATTTACTTATTTTTATGAGCTAGTTGACCCTGAAATTGAAAAGCACTACAAATGAACTCTGAAAAATGTTGAAAGTTGGCATGCTATCATCATTTCACCCACATAGCATGTGTTCAAAAGTTGAGAGGGCTACGACAAAAACTGGATGTACTTCGTGTACAAAACGGACAATCTCTCTCGAAGTATGAGGGTTTCGAACGAGAACTCATCTCTTACAAAGGGATTTCATTTTTTGAACTTATTTGAACTCCATACTTTTTGTGTGTTCAAAATGCACCATTCAAAGGCACATCACAAAATTTCAACAATTTCTGACTTCATTTGGTATTCTTCATGCATTTACTTTTTTTTGAGCTAGTTGACCCTGAAATTGAAAAGCACTACAAATGAACTCTAAAAATGTTGAAAGTTGGCATGCTATCATCATTTCACCCACATAGCATGTGTTAAAAGGTTGAGAGGTATACGACAAAAACTGGATGCACTTCGTGTACAAAACGGACAATCTCTCTTGAAGTATCACAGTTTCAAACGAGAACTCATCTCTTACAAAGGGATTTCCTTTTTTTGAACTTATTTGAACTCCATACTTTTTGTGTGTTCAAAATGCACCATTCAAAGGCACATCACAAAATTTCAACAATTTCTGACTTCATTTGGTATTCTTGGTGCATTTACTTATTTTTTTTGAGCTAGTTGACCTTGAAATTGAAAAGCACTACAAATGAACTCTAAAAATGTTGAAAGTTGGCATGCTATCATCATTTCACCCACATAGCATGTGTTAAAAAGTTGAGACGGCTACGACAAAAACTGGATGCACTTCGTGTACAAAACGGACAATCTCTCTCGAATTATCAGGGTTTCGAACGAGAACTCATCTCTTACAAAGGGATTTCATTTTTTTGAACTTATTTGAACTCCATACTTTGTGTGTGTTCAAAATGCACCATTGAAAGGCACATCACAAAATTTCAACAATTTCTGACTTCATTTGGTATTCTTCGTGTATTTACTTTTTTTTTGAGCTAGTTGACCCTGAAATTGAAAAGCACTACAAATGAACTCTGAAAATGTTGAAAGTTGGCATGCTAATATCATTTCACCCACATAGCATGTGTTAAAAAGTTGAGAGGCCTACGACAAAAACTGGATGCACTTCGTGTTTGAAATTGAATAAATAATTCAAAACTAAAAGGTTTAGTACATTCCATACATGCATTACATAAAAGGTTTAATACATTATTACATTATTGCACCAATATTCCTATCTATTATTTCTGTTTTCTTCTGGGTCATAGCCATGGAGAATCTTCATCATTCAGTAGGATGTGTGGGTCCGTTTTCACTTTGAAGGGTAGAATTTCATGAAACTTATTATAATCTACTGACATGTCTGTATTGTCATCTACTCCCACGATGTTTATTTTCCCTGAAAGAACTATGTGGCGTTTTGGCTCATCGGACGATATCTTCTTTTGCTGATTTCTTTTTCTCGTTATTGTAGACATGTCCTTCACATAGAAAACCCGAGTGATATCATTGGCTAGGACAAATGGTTCGTCCATGTACGCAATATTGTTGAGATCCACTTTTGTCATGTCGTACTTTTGGTCTACAACTACTCCGCCTCCTGTCAGCTTCACCCATTTGCACCGAAACAAAGGGATCTTAAAAGTAGGTCCATAGTCAAGTTCCCATATCTCCTCTATGTACCCGCAATATGTTTCCAAACAGTGCCCATTCTCGTCTGTTGCATCAAAGCGGACACCACTATTTTGGTTGGTGCTCTTTTTATCTTGGGCAACTGTGTAAAATGTATTCCCATTTATCTCATACCTTAGAAAGTACATATAGTCGAAGATGGTGGCCTGGCCAAACAGTACAGCTGATCTCCAACGGTGTCGTCATTCATGAGATGTGTCTGCAACCAACTGCCGAAAGTCTTCTCGTGTTCCACTTTAATCCAAGAGTCAGCCTTCCCTGGGTTTTCGGAGCGTAGAATTTTCTTGTGTCTCACGATATACGGAGCCACCACGGTGTAATTGTGTAGAACTGTGTAGTGTGCTTGAGAGAAAGAATGCCCGTCCATACATACTTTTGCTTTCCTTCCTAGTGTGCCTTTTCCTGTCAGCCTACCCTCATACTGAGATTCAGGAACACCAATCGGCTTAAGGTCAGGAAGAAAGTCCACACAAAACTCAATGACCTCCTGTGTTCCATAGCCCTTGGAGATGCTTCCTTCTGGCCTAGCACGGTTACGAACGTATTTCTTTAAGACTCCCATGAACCTCTCGAAGGGGAACATATTGTGTAGAAACACAGGACCGAGAATTCTAATCTCTTCGACTAGGTGAACTAGGAGGTGTGTCATTATATTGAAGAAGGATGGCGGGAACAACATCTCAAAGCTGACCAGACATTGGACCACATCAATCTGTAACCCTGATAGACTTTCTCGATCGATTACATTCTGAGAAATTGCATTGAGGAATGCACATACCTTCACAATTGCTAGGCAAACATTTTCCGGTAGAATTCCCCTCAATGTAACCGGAAGCAATTGCGTCATAAGCACGTGGCAGTGATGAGACTTTAGGTTTTGGAATTTTTTGTCTTTCATATTTACGATTCCATTTATATTCGACGAGAAGCCAGTCGGGACCTTGATACTGAAAAGGACTTCAAAGAAGATTTCCTTCTCTTCCTTAGTAAGAGCGTAGCTGGCACGCCCTTGAAACTGCCCTGGATGCATGCCATCTCTTCCTTTATGACGTTCCTGGTCCTCCCGTGCTTCCGGTGTATCTTTTGACTTCCCATACAAGCCCAGGAAGCCTAGAACATTCACGCGGAGATTCTTCGTCAGGTGCATCACTTCGATTGCCGAGCGGACCTCATGGACTTCCCAGTAGGGTAGCTCCCAAAATATAGATTTCTTCTTCCACATGGGTACGCGCTTATCAGGGCCGTTAGGAACAGGTTGGCTGCCAGGACCCTTTCCAAAGATCACTTTTAAACCTTTGACCATATCAAATAATTCAGCACCAGTACGGATGACAGGCTTCCCCCGGGGTTCTGCCTTGCCATTGAAATGCTTGCCTTTTTTCTTTAAGGGATGCTTGGGCGGAAGAAAACGACGATTGTACGGGTACACATTCTTCCTACATTTGTCCAGATATATACTTTCTGTCTGATCCAAACAGTGCGTGCATGCATTGTATCCCTTGTTTGACTGTCCTGAAATGTTACTAAGAGCAGGTCAATCATTGATGGTTACGAAAAGCAACGCTCGAAGGTCTTGTTTGTGCTCGTCCCACACACGTACACCTGGTTCGGCCCACAGCTGTAAAAGTTCATCAACTAATGGCCTTAGGTACACATCAATATCGTTGCCGGGTTGCTTTGGACCTTGGATAAGCAGTGGCATCATAATAAACTTCCGCTTCATGCACAACCAAGGAGGAAGGTTGTAGATACATAGAGTAACGGGCCAGGTGATGTGAGTGCAACTCTGCTCCCCAAAAGGATTCATGCCATCTGTACTCAGACCTAACCATAAGTTCCTTGCGTCAGCTGCAAATCTCGGAAACTCTCTCTCGATTTTTCTCCACTGCCGACCATCAGCGGTGTGCCTCAACTTATCGTCTTTCATACGATCTTCCATGTGCCATCGCAACAACTTCGCATGATCTTTATTTCTGAACAGACGTTTCAACCGTGGTATTATAGGAGCATACCACATCACCTTGGCAGGAACCCTCTTCCTGGGTGGCTCGCCCTCAATATCACCAGGGTCATCTTTTCTGATCTTATACCGCAATGCAGTGCATACCGGGCATTTATCCATATTCTCGTACTTCTCACCGCGGTAGAGGATGCAGTCATTAGGGATGCATGTATCTTCTGCACGTCTAATCCTAGAGGGCAGACAAGCTTCTTTGCTTCGTACGTGCTGGCGGGCAATTCGTTCTTTCTTGGAAGCATCTTCTTCATCAGTACCAGCAACTTTTCGAATGACGAGTCAGTCACACCGGTCTGTGCCTTCCACTTCAGCAATTCCAGTGTGCTACCCAGCTTCTTCTGGCCATCTTCACAAGTTGGGTACAACAATTTGTTGTGGTCCTATAACATCTGCTCGAACTCCAACCTCTCCTTTTCTGTGTCGCAACCTCGCCGTGCATCAGAAATGACCCGGCCAAGATCATCAGTGGGCTCATCTGGTTCCCTTCTTCATCCTGATCTTCTTCTTCATTGTATTCCATTGCGGTATCAGCATACTCAGAGAACATAGATCGGTAGTTGTCATCATCGTTCTCTTCTTCTTCATCGTCGTCTTCCATCATAACCCCTCTTTCTCCGTGCTTGGTCCAAACATTATAGCCCGACATAAAACCGGACCGAAGCAGGTGGCTCTAAATGACTCTTGAGGAAGTGTAATCCTTCTCATTCCGACATTCAACACATGGACAAAACATATAGCCACCACCATGCTTGTTCGCATCGGCTGCATCTCGAAAAGAATGCACGCCTTCTCTATAAGCGGTTGTGCATCGATCATCGTACATCCATGGATGGCTCATCTGCGTTATACGACAGTATATCAAATACAATCACGATCCTAAAAATTAGTACCGCACGGTCTAAATGAGGAAATATAGTTGCTAACCTTTTAGAATAAGTAGAAATAAAGAGGAAGAGGTTTAAGCATGGCTCGGGCATCTCATATCGTAGTTGTGTTCGGTGAACTGAAGCGGCATCGCTCTAACACACATTTCAACAAACACCTCTAGTGCATAAAAAATGGAGAGCTAGCACACACCCACACTCTTCCATCCAAGAAAAATGCAAGGAAGAGGGGAGAGGGGGGCTGTGCTATATATAGCAGAGGACTTTAGTCCCGATTTGAGACACAAACCGGGACTAAAGGTGGCGCACATGCGGGCTGCACACCGCGTAGCCCTTTAGTCCCGGTTTGAGACACAAACCGGGACTCAAGGCTCCTTACGGGCCGGGACCAAAGCCTCGTGGGCGGCATTGCGATTTGGGGCGACGTGGCCGGGCCTTTAGTCCTGGCCCAGAGGGAGGCCGGGACTAAGGGGTCCAGGCCAAAGGCCCGTTTTCCACTAGTGGTATTTCATTGACTTAAATAACTCTTGTTAATAAATATTTTTTTGGAGGATGATTGAGAAAATGAACAAAACCGGTGTGTTCTATAGAACCGGTAACATGGAGGAAGAAGAAGAGAATCTATATGGTGACATTAATGAATCTACAAATGATGGTGCATTTGGTCATAAGGAGTTTGTTTATCAGTCTGATAAGGACAACTATCGCACACCTTCTCAAGGTAAAGTTAATAAGCAAAAGGACGATGACGAAGGTAAGGTACCTTATTATTACACTCCAGAATATCTGAATAGTTTCAAGGGTGATTGGAGTGATCCTATCGAAGTACCTGAGGTATCAGATGAGAAGGCGGTCACGTCTTTAGTTACAAATGAAATTTCATCACACCAATCGGGTCATTATAATGGAGTAGATGAGCAAGTGGAAAAGGGGATTGGCAAACGTAAACGCACTGCATCAAGAGCCATAAAGTCTCCTTTTGTTGTTGTTAAACCCATCAAGCGTGCAAAACGTTCTGCCAAAGCGAGTAAGATTGTTATGAATCAATATTGTTTTCGTAGAACAAAGTTTATTGTAGAGTTACGCTTACTAATTTTAATTTGTGATTTGCAGAACTGTTTAATAAAGTAGATGGTAAGAAAAGTAGTGCTGACGTCGATGTGATAAAATCGAGTGTTATGTTTTTATGCGCATGTGAGCGCTGAAAGAAACATGAAGCTACACAAATTTTCAGTGATGGTGTGACCGACGCTTTGACTGCAGAGAGAGCTTGTCAGATTCTTAACCGCCAATGGATAAGCGGCGATGTAAGTTATTTATATTTTTAACATTATATTTGACAACAAAGTACAATCATTACATTTGTTATATTATTTTCAGGTTATGAATGCGTACTCATCTTTTTTGTTGGGGAAGCTAAAGACGAACGTTACATAATACCTACTTGGAGGGTGACGTGGCTGCTTGAATATAGAAAGGATAAGAATGTAAACGGTAATGAGTATGAAAAAGTGGCAAATTCTAATGAACCCGTAAATAGGTGTATCAGCGAGTATTTCAAAGCACCTAAGGTATGTTCTTGTGGTTGTAATGTATACAAATAATGGAGTAGTATTAAAAATGTTGCATTGATCTAGTTAATATTTTCTTTTTTTTTCTTTAGGCAGACTTATATGGATCTCAACAAGATAACACCCATTTGGTTACGGTCGTCATGCATAAGGAAAAGGAAGAGTTCCAGGTTCTAGACTCGTTGATGGGAAAAGAACTTGACAGTACAACTAGAAAACTCGTTGAGGACTTGGTAGGTTTTAATACATATTTGCATTGCGGAACCATCGTGTGTTTACATTATTTATTGAAAGTTTCTTTTGTTTTATTGCTATTTTTAGAGAAGATAAATTGGAGCAGATATTCCAGAAGCAAATGCAACCGGATCTGTGCAGTATCCGGATGTATCCACATGGCCTATTAAAACCTACGACATGCCTCAACAAGAAGATGGGTGAGTATGTAGTTGAATATAACGTTGATGTATTATATGTGTGTGATGCATAATTATTTATTGTTAATTACATGTATCAGGAACTCATGTGGATTATTTGTTCTTCATTGCTTTAAAAATTAGAATGGCGATACATGGGATCGATCTTTTTCACAGGTACAAAACTATATATTAGTACTCTTTACTATGAACACTTATAATGGACTAAAATAATTTGAGTGTTGCTTTGCAGAGATCAATTGATGATGCGAGGGAGCTAATGATAGCGCAATTGATTTTTTCTTTGAAGAACACACTTGGGTAAATTAAATACAAAGTTATTAAGATTGCAAGGAGAAATAAATAGATGACATTAGAGGAGATTCATGCGTGTTTGAGTTTACTACGGGACTAGATGATTTTATCATATTTTGTGTTTAAACATTTTATACGTAATAGTAATTACATAGTTTCAGTAATATATAAATATTACGTTGTTGTTGAAAATTCTATCAACTGTGCTATGTTGTCGGTGCATGCAGTCGGCGCGACGTCGGCGCATACCGTCGGCGCGACGTTTTTTAAACGAACGGACGGGGGCCAACTGCGTCCGCGTTCGGCGGGACATGCAGTCGGCGCGACGTATTTTGCACAAAAAAACCGAAGGGCATCTGCGTTCGCATGGCGTCGGGACATGCAGTCGGCGCGACGTTTTTAGCCGAGAAAACGACGGGATCAACGGCCCCGCGTGACGTCGACGCATGCAGTCCCCGCGACGTCTTTTTTTGCACGAAAAAACCAACGGGCATCTGCGTTCTCGTGGCATTGGGGGATGCAGTCGGCGCGATGTTTTTTTGCCCAGAAAACGACGGGATCAGCAGCCCCGCGTTGACGTCGGCGCATGCAGTCGGCGCGACGTTTTTCGCCCAGAAAACAACGGGGTCAACTGCTCCCGCGTGACATCGGCGCATGCGTTCCACGCGACGGGGTTTCACCCAGAACAAACAACGCCGTCATGGCGTCGGTACATGCATTTTGCATTTAAAAAATAGCACAATCGATGTCGGCTGAAGTGCTCGTAGTATTGTCTTATATAAAATGAACAACATATAACATGAAAAACATATACGTATTATCTTAAATAACAAGAAAAACATATACATATTGTCTTATGTAACACAATATTATTGCAGATATAAAAACCTAAAGATTACAATAACACCGCTTCTGTCTTCAACCCCAATTACTGCATGAAATAAATTATAGGTTATAAGAAAATAATTACCGAAACGAAACAACATAAGTAAAATAACAAACAACATACGTACTCTGGATTTTGGTTGCAAGTGGCATTGTTATGACCTGGAAGTCTGCATAGTCTACATAGACGTCCGCTTTTCTCATCAAATGCTTTTGGTCTTCCATTTTTTGTCACCTCAGGAGCATTCTTGCTGTTGAGGAACGTCGCATGGGAAACAAAAAATTTCCTATGCGCACGAAGACCTATCATGGTGATGTCCATCTACGAGAGGGGATGAGTGATCTACGTACCCTTGTAGATCGTACAGCAGAAGCGTTAGTGAACGCGGTTGATGTAGTGGAACGTCCTCACGTCCCTCGATCTGCCCCGCGATCAGTCCCACGATCTAGTACCGAACGGACGGCACCTCCGCGTTCAACACACGTACAGCTCGACGATGATCTCGGCCTTCTTGATCCAGCAAGAGAGACAGAGAGGTAGAAGAGTTCTCCGGCAGCGTGACGGCGCTCCGGAGGTTGGTGATGACCTTGTCTCAGCAGGGCTCCGCCCGAGCTCCACAGAAACGCGATCTAGAGGAAAAACCGTGGAGGTATGTGGTCGGGCTGCCGTGGAAAAGTCGTCTCAAATCAGCCCTAAAACCTCCGTATATATAGGTGGGAGGGAGGGGACCTTGCCTTGGGGCTCAAGGAGCCCCAAGGGGGTCGGCCGAGCCAAGGGGGGAAGACTCCCCCCCCCAAACCGAGTTGGACTTGGTTTGGTGGGAGGGAGTCCTTCCCTTCCTTCCCACCTCCTCTTTTTTTTCTTTTTCTCTTGATTTTCTCTTCTTGGCGCATAGGGCCCTTTTGGGCTGTCCCACCAGCCCACTAAGGGCTGGTGTGCCACCCTCAAGGCCTATGGGCTTCCCCGGGGTGGGTTGCCCCCCCCCCCCCGGTGAACTCCCGGAACCCATTCGTCATTCCCGGTACATTCCCGGTAACTCCGAAAACCTTCCGGTAATCAAATGAGGTCATCCTATATATCAATCTTCGTTTCCGGACCATTCCGGAAACCCTCGTGACGTCCGTTATCTCATCCGGGACTCCGAACAACATTCGGTAACCAACCATATAACTCTAATACGCATAAAACAACGTCGAACCTTAAGTGTGCAGACCCTGCGGGTTCGAGAACTATGTAGACATGAACCGAGAGACTTCTCGGTCAATATCCAATAGCGGGACCTGGATGCCCATATTGGATCCTACATATTCTACGAAGATCTTATCGTTTGAACCTCAATGCCAAGGATTCATATAATCCCGTATGTCATTCCCTTTGTCCTTCGGTATGTTACTTGCCCGAGATTCGATCGTCAGTATCCGTATACCTATTTCAATCTCGTTTACTGGCAAGTCTCTTTACTCGTTCCGTAATACAAGATCCCGCAACTTACACTAAGTTACATTGCTTGCAAGGCTTGTGTGTGATGTTGTATTACCGAGTGGGCCCCGAGATACCTCTCCGTCACACGGAGTGACAAATCCCAGTCTTGATCCATACTAACTCAACTAACACCTTCGGAGATACCTGTAGAGCATTTTATAGTCACCCAGTTACGTTGCGACGTTTGATACACAAAAAGCATTCCTCTGGTGTCAGTGAGTTATATGATCTCATGGTCATAGGAATAAATACTTGACACGCAGAAAACAGTAGCAACAAAATGACACGATCAACATGCTACGTCTATTAGTTTGGGTCTAGTCCATCACGTGATTCTCCTAATGACGTGATCCAGTTATCAAGCAACAACACCTTGTTCATAATCAGAAGACACTGACTATCTTTGATCAACTGGCTAGCCAACTAGAGGCTTGCTAGGGACAGTGTTTTGTCTATGTATCCACACATGTAAATGAGTCTTCATTCAATACAATTATAGCATGGATAATAAACGATTATCTTGATACAGGAATTATAATAATAACCATATTTATTATTGCCTCTAGGGCATAATTCCAACAGTGTCCCACTTGCACTAGAGTCAATAATCTAGCCCTCACATCATCATGCGAATTACATTGTAATAAATCTAACACCCATACAGTTCTGGTGTTGATCATGCTTTGGCCGTGGAAGAGGTTTAGTCAGCGGGTCTGCTACATTCAGATCCGTGTGCACTTTGCATATATTTACGTCCTCTCCCTCGACGTAGTCGCGGATGAGGTTGAAGCGTCGTTTGATGTGTCTGGTCTTCTTGTGAAACCGTGGTTCCTTTGCTAAGGGAATGGCACCCGTGTTGTCACAGAACAAGGTTATTGGATTCAGTGCGCTTGGCACCACTCCAAGATCCGTCATGAACTGCTTCATCCAGACACCCTCCTTAGCCGCCTCCGAGGCAGCCATGTACTCCGCTTCACATGTAGAATCTGCTACGACGCTTTGCTTGGAACTGCACTAGTTTACCGCACCCCCATTAAGAATAAATACGTATCCGGTTTGCGACTTAGAGTCGTCCTGATCTGTGTCAAAGCTTGCATCGACGTAACCTTTTACGGCGAGCTCTTCATCACCTCCATACACGAGAAACATCTCCTTAGTCCTTTTAAGGTACTTCAGGATATTCTTGACCGTTGTCCAGTGATCCACTCCTGGATTACTCTGGAACCTACCTGCCACACTTATGGCCAGGCTAACATCCGGTCTAGAGCACAGCATCGCATACATGATAGAACCTATGGCTGAAGCATAGGGGATGGAGCGCATATGCTCTCTATCTTCATCAGTTGCTGGGCACTGAGTCTTACTCAATCTCGTACCTTGTAAAACTGGCAAGAACCCTTTCTTGGACTGTTCCATTTTGAACCTCTTCAAAACTTTATCAAGGTATGTGCTTTGTGAAAGTCCTATCAGGCGTTTTGATCTATCCCTATAGATCTTAATGCCTAGAATGTAAGCAGCTTCTCCTAGGTCCTTCATAGAGAAACTTTCATTCAAGTAACCCTTTACGCTCTCTAAAAACTCCACGTTGTTTCCAATCAGCAATATATCATCCACATATAATATTAGAAACGCCACAGAGCTCCCACTCACTTTCTTGTAGATACAAGATTCTCCAACCACTTGTATAAACCCAAATGCTTTGATCACCTCATCAAAACGTTTGTTCCAACTCCGAGATGCTTGCACCAGTCCATAAATGGACCGCTGGAGCTTGCACACCTTGTTAGCATTCTTAGGATCGACAAAACCTTCGGGTTGTATCATATACAACTCTTCCTTAAGGAAACCGTTAAGGAACGCCGTTTTGACATCCATCTGCCAGATTTCATAATCGAAAAATGCAGCTATTGCTAACATGATTCTGACGGACTTAAGCATCGCTACGGGTGAGAATGTCTCATCGTAGTCAATTCCTTGAACTTGTGAAAAACCCTTTGCCACAAGTCGAGCTTTATAAACGGTCACATTACCGCCAGCGTCCGTCTTCCTCTTAAAGATCCATTTGTTCTGAATGGCCTTGCGGCCCTCAGGTAGTACCTCCAAAGTCCATACTTTGTTCTCATACATGGATCCTATCTCGGATTTCATGGCTTCTAGCCATTTGTTGGAATCTGGGCCCACCATTGCTTCTCCATAATTTGCAGGCTCATTGTTGTCTAAAAACATGATTGATAAGACGGGATTACCGTACCACTCTGGAGTAGCACGTGGTCTCGTCGACCTGCGTGGTTCGACAGAAACTTGAACTGGAGTTTCATGATCTTCATCATTAACTTCCTCCTCAACCGGCGTCCCAACGACAAAGGTTTCCCCTTGCCCTGCGCCACCATCCAGAGGGATGAGAGGTTCGACAACCTCGTCAAGTTCTATCTTCCTCCCACTCAATTCTCTCGAGAGAAACTCCTTCTCGAGAAAAGCTCCGTTTTTAGAAACAAACACTTTGCCCTCGGATTTGAGATAGAAGGTGTACCCAACTGTCTATTTTGGGTAACCTATGAAGACGCACTTTTCCGCTTTGGGTTCCAGCTTTTCAGGCTGAAGCTTTTTGACATAAGCATCACATCCCCAAACTTTAAGAAACGACAACTTTGGCCTTTTGCCATACCACAGTTCGTATGGTGTCGTCTCAACGGATTTTGATGGTGCCCTATTTAAAGTGAATGCAGTTGTTTCTAATGCATAACCCCGAAATGATAACGGCAAATCAGTAAGAGACATCATAGATCGCACCATCTCTAATAGAGTACGATTACGACGTTCGGACACACCATTACGCTGTGGTGTTCCAGGCGGTGTAAACTGTGAAACAATTCCACATTGTCTTAAGTGAGTATCAAACTCGAAACTCAGATATTCACCCCCACGATCAGACCGTAGGAACTTGATCTTCTTGTTACGATGATTTTCCACTTCACTCTGAAATTGCTTGAACTTTTCAAATGTTTCAGACTTGTGCTTCATCAAGTAGACATAACCATATCTACTTAAATTGTCAGTAAAGGTGAGAAAATAACGATATCCGCCGCGTGCCTCCACGCTCATCAGACCACACACATCGGTATGTATGATTTCCAACAAGTCACTTGCACGCTCCATTGTTCCGGAGAACGGAGTCTTAGTCATCTTGCCCATGAGGCATGGTTCGCATGTGTCAAGTGAATCAAAGTCAAGTGACTCCAAAAGTCCATCAGCATGGAGTTTCTTCATGCGCTTTACTCCAATATGACCTAAGCGGCAGTGCCACAAAAATATGGCGCTATCATTGTTAACTCTAACTCTTTTGGTCTCAATGTTATGTATATGCGTATCGCTATCAAGATTCAATATGAACAATCCTCTCACATTCGGTGCATGACCATAAAAGATGTTACTCATAGAAATAGAACAACCATTATTCTCTGACTTATAAGAGTAACCGTCTCGCAATAAACAAGATCCAGATATAATGTTCATGCTCAACGCAGGCACTAAATAACAATGATTTAAGTTCATCACTAATCCTGACGGTAACTGAAGTGACACTATGCCGACGGCGATTGCATCAACCTTGGAACCATTTCCTACGCGCATCGTCACTTCATCTTTCGCCGGCCTTCGTCTATTCCGCAGTTCCTGTTTCGAGTTGCAAATATGAGCAACAGAACCGGTATCGAATACCGAGGCACTACTACGAGAGCCGGTTAAGTACACTGTTGGAATTATGCCCTAGAGGCAATAATAAATGTATAGTTATTATTATAATTCCTGTATCAAGATAATAGTTTATTATCCATGCTATAATTGTATTGAATGAAGTCTCATTTACATGTGTGGATACATAGACAAAACACCGTCCCTAGCATGCCTCTAGTTGGCTAGCCAGTTGATCGATGATAGTAAGTGTCTTCTGATTATGAACAAGGTGTTGTTGCTTGATAACTGGATCACGTCATTAGGAGAATCACGTGATGGACTAGACCCAAACTAATAGACGTAGCATGTTGATCGTGTCATTTTGTTGCTACTGTTTTCTGCGTGTCAAGTATTTGTTCCTATGACCATGAGATCATATAACTCACTGACACCGGAGGAATGCTTTGTGTGTATCAAACGTCGCAACGTAACTGGGTGACTATAAAGATGCTCTACAGGTATCTCCGAAGGTGTTAGTTGAGTTAGTATGGATCAAGACTGGGATTTGTCACTCCGTGTGACGGAGAGGTATCTCGGGGCCCACTCGGTAATACAACATCACACACAAGCCTTGCAAAGGGAATGACATACGGGATTATACGAATCCTTGGCACTGAGGTTCAAACGATAAAGATCTTCGTAGAATATGTAGGATCCAATATGGGCATCCAGGTCCCGCTATTGGATATTGACCGAGGAGTCTCTCGGGTCATGTCTACATAGTTCTCGAACCCGCAGGGTCTGCACACTTAAGGTTCGACGTTGTTTTATGCGTATTTGAGTTATATGGTTGGTTACCGAATGTTGTTCGGAGTCCCGGATGAGATCACGGACGTCACGAGGGTTTCCGGAATGGTCCGGAAAGGAAGATTGATATATAGGATGACCTCATTTGATTACCGGACGGTTTTTGGAGTTACGGGGAATGTACCGGGAATGACGAATGGGTTCCGGGAGTTCACCGGAGGGGGGCAACCCACTCCGGGGAAGCCCATAGGCTTTTGGGGGACACACCAACCCTTAGTGGGCTGGTGGGACAGCCCCAAGGGAGCCTATGCGCCAAGATAAGAAAATCAAAGGAAAAGAAAAAAAAAAGAGGGAAGAAGTGGGAAGGGAGGGGGACTCCTCCCACCAAACCAAGTCCAACTCGGTTTGGGGGGGGAGTCCTCCCCCCCTTGGCTCGGCCGACCCCTTGGGAGTCCCTTGGACCCCAAGGCAAGGTCCCCCTCCCTCCTCCTATATATATGGGGCTTTTAGGGCAGATTTGAGACGACTTTCTCACGGCTGCCCGACCACATACCTCCATAGTTTTTCCTCTAGATCGTGTTTCTGCGGAGCTCGGGCGGAGCCCTGCTGAGACAAGATCATCACCAACCTCCGGAGCGCCGTCACGCTGCCGGAGAACTCTTCTACCTCTCCGTCTCTCTTGCTGGATCAAGAAGGCCGAGATCATCGTCGAACTGTACGTGTGCTGAACGCGGAGGTGCCGTCCGTTCGGTACTAGATCGTGGGACTGATCGCGGGATTGTTCGCGGGGCGGATCGAGGGACATGAGGACGTTCCACTACATCAACCGCGTTCTCTAACGCTTCTGCTGTATGATCTACAAGGGTACGTAGATCACTCATCCCCTCTCGTAGATGGACATCACCATGATAGGTCTTCGTGCGCGTAGGAAAATTTTTGTTTCCCATGCGACGTTCCCCAACAGTGGCATCATGAGCTAGGTTCATGCGTAGATGTCTTCTCGAGTAGAACACAAAAGGTTTTGTGGGCGGTGATGTGCGTTTTGCTGCCCTCCTTAGTCTTTTCTTGATTCCGCGGTATTGTTGGATTGAAGCGGCTTGGACCGACATTACTCGTACGCTTACGAGAGACTGGTTTCATCGTTACGAGTAACCCCCTTTGCTCAAAGATGACTGGCAAGTGACGGTTTCTCCAACTTTAGTTGAATCGGATTTGACCGAGGAGGTCCTTGGATGAGGTTAAATAGCAACTCATATATCTCCGTTGTGGTGTTTGCGTAAGTAAGATGCGATCCTACTAGATACCCTTGGTCACCACGTAAAACTTGCAACAACAAAATTAGAGGACGTCTAACTTGTTTTTGCAGGGTATGATTGTGATGTGATATGGCCAATGATGTGATGTGATATATTGGATGTATGAGATGATCATGTTGTAATAGAAATATTGACTTGCACGTCGATGGTACGGCAACCGGCAGGAGCCATAGGGTTGTCTTTATACTAACATATTTGTGCTTGCAGATGCGTTTACTATTTTGCTAGGATGTAGCTTTAGTAGTAATAGCATAAGTAGCACGACAACCCCGATGGCAACACGTTGATGGATGATCATGGTGTGGCGCCGGTGACAAGAAGATCGTGCCGGTGCTTTGGTGATGGAGATCAAGAAGCACGTGATGATGGCCATATCATGTCACTTATGAATTGCATGTGATGTTAATCCTTTTATGCACCTTATTTTGCTTAGAATGACGGTAGCATTATGAGGTGATCTCTCACTAAAATTTCAAGACGAAATTGTGTTCTCCCCGACTGTGCACCGTTGCTACAGTTCGTCGTTTCAAGACGCCACGTGATGATCGGGTGTGATAGACTCAACGTTCACATACAACGGGTGCAAAACAGTTGCGCACGCGGAACACTCGGGTTAAGCTTGACGAGCCTAGCATGTGCAGACATGGCCTCGGAACACATGAGACCGAAAGGTCGATCATGAATCATATAGTTGATATGATTAGCATAGGGATGCTTACCACTGAAACTACTCTCGACTCACGTGATGATCGGACTTGGGATAGTGTAAGTGGATCATGAACCACTCAAATGACTAGAGAGATGTACTTTTTGAGTGGGAGTTTAGCATATAATTTGATTAAGTTGAACTCTAATTATCTTGAACATAGTCTAAGTCCACTTTGAATATATTTGTGTTGTAGATCATGGCTCACGCGAGTGTCATCCTGAATTTTAATACGTTCCTAGAGAAAGCTAAGTTGAAAGATGATGGAAGCAACTTTGTAGACTGGGCTCGTAATCTTAAGCTAAATCTTACAAGCTGGAAAGAAGGATTATGTCCTTAATGCTGCGCTAGGAGATGAACCACCCGCTACGACTGATCAGGATGTTAAGAACGCTTGGTTAGCACGCAAGGAGGACTACTCAATAGTTCAATGTGCAATCTTGTATGGCCTAGAGCCGGGACTTCAACGTCGCTTTGAGCGTCATGGAGCATTTGAGGTGTTCCAGGAGTTGAAGTTTATCTTTCAGAAGAACGCCCGGATCGAGAGGTATGAGACCTCCGATAAATTCTATGCTTGCAAGATGGAGGAAAACTCGTCTGTCAGTGAACATGTGCTCAAAATGTCTGGGTACTCAAACCGTCTAGCTGAACTGGGGATTGAACTCCCGCAAGAAGCTATCACTGACAGAATCCTCCAATCACTGCCGCCAAGCTTTAAAGGCTTTGTGTTGAACTACAACATGCAAGGGATGAACAAGTCTCCCGGTGAGTTGTTTGCGATGCTGAAAGTCGCAGAGTCTGAACTCCGTAAAGAGCATCAAGTGTTGATGGTGAGCAAGACCACTAGTTTCAAGAGAAACGGCAAAGGCAAGAAGGGCAATTCGAAGAAGAGCGGCAAGCCTGTTGCCAATCCGCCGAAGAAACCCAAGGCTGGACCTAAGCCTGAAACAGAGTGCTTCTATTGCAAGGGTATGGGTCACTGGAAGCGCAATTGCCCCAAGTATGTGGCAGATAAGAAGGCGGGCAAAGAAAAATCAGGTATATTTGATATACATGTTATTGATGTGTACTTAACCGGCTCTCGTAGTAGTGCCTGGGTATTTGATACCGGTTGTGTTGCTCACATTTGCAACTCGAAACAGGAACTGCGGAATAGACGGAGGCTGGCGAAAGACGAAGTGACGATGCGCGTAGGAAACGGTTCCAAAGTTGATGCAATCGCCGTCGGCACCGTGTCACTTCAACTACCATCGGGATTAGTGATGAACTTAAATCATTGTTATTTAGTGCCTGCGTTGAGCATGAACATTATATCTGGATCTTGTTTATTGCGAGACGGTTACTCTTTTAAGTCTGAGAATAATGGTTGTTCTATTTCTATGAGTAACATCTTTTATGGTCATGCACCGAATGTGAGAGGATTGTTCATATTGAATCTCGATAGCGATACGCATATACATAACATTGAGACCAAAAGAGTTAGAGTAAACAATGATAGCGCCATATTTTTGTGGCACTGCCGCTTGGGTCATATTGGTGTAAAGCGCATGAAGAAACTCCATGCTGATGGACTTTTGGAGTCACTTGACTTTGATTCACTTGACACGTGCGAACCATGCCTCATGGGCAAGATGACTAAAACTCCGTTCTCCGGAACAATGGAGCGTGCAAGTAACTTGTTGGAAATCATACATACCGATGTGTGTGGTCCGATGAGCGTGGAGGCACGCGGCGGATATCGTTATTTTCTCACCTTCACTGACGATTTAAGTAGATATGGTTATGTCTACTTGATGAAGCACAAGTCTGAAACATTTACAAAGTTCAAGCAATTTCAGAGTGAAGTAGAAAATCATCGTAACAAGAAGATCAAGTTCCTACGGTCTGATCGTGGGGGTGAATATCTGAGTTTCGAGTTTGGTACTCACTTAAGACAATGTGGAATTGATTCGCAGTTAACACCGCCTGGAACACCACAGCGTAATGGTGTGTCCGAACGTCGTAATCGTACTTTATTAGAGATGGTGCGATCTATGATGTCTCTTACTGATTTGCCGTTATCATTTTGGGGTTATGCATTAGAAACAGCTGCATTCACTTTAAATAGGGCACCATCAAAATCCGTTGAGACGACACCATATGAACTGTGGTATGGCAAAAGACCAAAGTTGTCGTTTCTTAAAGTTTGGGGATGTGATGCTTATGTCAAAAAGCTTCAGCCTGAAAAGCTGGAACCCAAAGCGGAAAAGTGCGTCTTCATAGGTTACCCAAAGGAGACAGTTGGGTACACCTTCTATCTCAAATCCGAGGGCAAAGTGTTTGTTGCTAAAAACGGAACTTTTCTCGAGAAGGAGTTTCTCTCGAGAGAATTAAGTGGGAGGAAGATAGAACTTGACGAGGTTGTCGAACCTCTCATCCCTCTGGATGGTGGCGCAGGGCAAGGGGAAACCTTTGTCGTTGCAACGCCGGTTGAGGAGGAAGTTAATGATGATGATCATGAAACTCCAGTTCAAGTTTCTGTTGAACCACGCAGGTCGACGAGATCACGCGCTGCTCCAGAGTGGTACGGTAATCCCGTCTTGTCAATCATGTTGTTAGACAACAATGAACCTTCAAATTATGAAGAAGCAATGGTGGGCCCAGATTCCAACAAATGGCTAGAAGCCATGAAATCCGAGATAGGATCCATGTATGAGAACAAAGTGTGGACTTTGGAGATACTACCTGAAGGCCGCAAGGCTATTCAGAACAAATGGATCTTTAAGAAGAAGACGGACGTTGACGGTAATGTGACCGTTTATAAAGCTCGACTTGTGGCAAAGGGTTTTTCACAAGTTCCAGGAGTTGACTACGATGAGACCTTCTCACCCGTAGCGATGCTTAAGTCCGTCAGAATCATGTTAGCAATAGCTGCATTTTTCGATTATGAAATCTGGCAGATGGATGTCAAAACGGCATTCCTTAATGGTTTCCTTAAGGAAGAGTTGTATATGATGCAACCCGAAGGTTTTGTCGATCCTAAAAATGCTGACAAGGTGTGCAAGCTCCAGCGATCCATTTATGGACTGGTGCAAGCATCTCGGAGTTGGAACAAGCGCTTTGATGAGGTGATCAAAGCATTTGGGTTTATGCAAGTGGTTGGAGAATCTTGTATTTACAAGAAAGTGAGTGGGAGCTCTGTGGCCTTTCTAATATTATATGTGGATGACATATTACTGATTGGAAACAACGTAGAGCTTTTGGAGAGCATAAAAGGTTACTTGAATAAAAGTTTCTCTATGAAGGACCTAGGAGAAGCTGCTTACATTCTAGGCATTAAGATCTATAGGGATAGATCAAAACGCCTGATAGGACTTTCACAAAGCACATACCTTGATAAAGTTTTGAAGAGGTTCAAAATGGAACAGTCCAAGAAAGGGTTCTTGCCGGTGTTACAAGGTACGAGATTGAGTAAGACTCAGTGCCCAGCAACTGATGAAGATAGAGAGTATATGCGCTCCGTCCCCTATGCTTCAGCCGTAGGCTCTATCATGTATGCAATGCTGTGCACTAGACCGGATGTTAGCCTGGCCATAAGTATGGCAGGTAGGTTCCAGAGTAATCCAAGAGTGGATCACTGGACGGCGGTCAAGAATATCCTGAAGTACCTGAAAAGGACTAAGGAGATGTTTCTCGTGTATGGAGGTGACGAAGAGCTCGCATGTTGATCGTGTCATTTTGTTGCTACTGTTTTCTGCGTGTCAAGTATTTATTCCTATGACCATGAGATCATATAACTCACTGACACCGGAGGAATACTTTGTGTGTATCAAACGTCGCAACGTAACTGGGTGACTATAAAGATGCTCTACAGGTATCTCCGAAGGTGTTAGTTGAGTTAGTATGAATCAAGACTGGGATTTGTCACTCCGTGTGACGGAGAGGTATCTCGGGGCCCACTCGGTAATACAACATCACACACAAGCCTTGCAAGCAATGTAACTTAGTGTAAGTTGTGGGATCTTGTATTACGGAACGAGTAAAGAGACTTGCCGGTAAACGAGATTGAAATAGGTATACGGATACTGACGATCGAATCTCGGGCAAGTAACATACCGAAGGACAAAGGGAATGACATACGGGATTATACGAATCCTTGGCACTGAGGTTCAAACGATAAGATCTTCGTAGAATATGTAGGATCCAATATGGGCATCCAGGTCCAGCTGTTGGATATTGACCGAGGAGTCTCTCGGGTCATGTCTACATAGTTCTCGAACCCGCAGGGTCTGCACACTTAAGGTTCGACGTTGTTTTATGCGTATTTGAGTTATATGGTTGGTTACCGAATGTTGTTCGGAGTCCCAGATGAGATCACGGACGTCACGAGGGTTTCCGGAATGGTCCGGAAACGAAGATTGATATATAGGATGACCTCATTTGATTACCGGAAGGTTTTCGGAGTTACCGGGAATGTACCGGGAATGACGAATGGGTTCCGGGAGTTCACCGGAGGGGGGCAACCCACTCCGGGGAAGACCATAGGCTTTTGGGGGACACACCAGCCCTTAGTGGGCTGGTGGGACAGCCCCAAGGGAGCCTATGCGCCAAGATAAGAAAATCAAAGGAAAAGAAAAAAAAAAAGAGGGAAGAAGTGGGAAGGGAGGGGGACTCCTCCCACCAAACCAAGTCCAACTCGGTTTGGGGGGGGAGTCCTCCCCCCCTTGGCTCGGCCGACCCCTTGGGAGTCCCTTGGACCCCAAGGCAAGGTCCCCCTCCCTCCTCCTATATATATGGGGCTTTTAGGGCAGATTTGAGACGACTTTCTCACGGCTGCCCGACCACATACCTCCATAGTTTTTCCTCTAGATCGTGTTTCTGCGGAGCTCGGGCGGAGCCCTGCTGAGACAAGATCATCACCAACCTCCGGAGCGCCGTCACGCTGCCGGAGAACTCTTCTACCTCTCCGTCTCTCTTGCTGGATCAAGAAGGCCGAGATCATCGTCGAGCTGTACGTGTGCTGAACGCGGAGGTGCCGTCCGTTCGGTACTAGATCGTGGGACTGATCGCGGGATTGTTCGCGGGGCGGATCGAGGGACGTGAGGACGTTCCACTACATCAACCGCGTTCTCTAACGCTTCTATTGTACGATCTACAAGGGTACGTAGATCACTCATCCCCTCTCGTAGATGGACATCACCATGATAGGTCTTCGTGCGCGTAGGAAAATTTTTGTTTCCCATGCGACGTTCCCCAACTAAGGGCTGGTGTGCCACCCTCAAGTCCTATGGGTTCCCCGGGGTGGGTTGCCCCCCCCCCCCCCCGATGAACTCCCGGAACCCATTCGTCATTCCCGGTACATTCCCGGTAACTCCGAAAACCTTCCGGTAATCAAATGAGGTCATCCTATATATCAATCTTCGTTTCCGGACCATTCCGAAAACCCTCGTGACGTCCGTGATCTCATCCGGGAGTCCGGACAACATTCGGTAACCAACCATATAACTCTAATACGCATAAAACAAAGTCGAACCTTAAGTGTGCAGACCCTGCGGGTTCGAGAACTATGTAGACATGACCCGAGAGACTTCTCGGTCAATATCCAATAGCGGGACCTAGATGCCCATATTGGATCCTACATATTTTACGAAGATCTTATCGTTTGAACCTCAGTGCCAAGGATTCATATAATCCCGTATGTCATTCCCTTTGTCCTTTGGTATGTTACTTGCCCGAGATTCGATCGTCAGTATCCGTATACCTATTTCAATCTTGTTTACTGGCAAGTCTCTTTACTCGTTCTGTAATACAAGATCCCGCAACTTACACTAAGTTACATTGCTTGCAAGGCTTGTGTGTGATGTTGTATTACCGAGTGGGCCCCGAGATACCTCTCCGTCACACGGAGTGACAAATCCCAGTCTTGATCCATACTAACTCAACTAACACCTTCGGAGATACCTGTAGAGCATCTTTATAGTCACCCAGTTACGTTGCGACGTTTGATACACACAAAGCATTCCTCCGGTGTCAGTGAGTTATATGATCTCATGGTCATAGGAATAAATACTTGACACGCAGAAAACAGTAGCAACAAAATGACACGATCAACATGCTACGTCTATTAGTTTGGGTCTAGTCCATCACGTGATTCTCCTAATGACGTGATCCAGTTATCAAGCAACAACACCTTGTTCATAATCAGAAGACACTGACTATCTTTGATCAACTGGCTAGCCAACTAGAGGCTTGCTAGGGACAGTGTTTTGTCTATGTATCCACACATGTAAATGAGTCTTCATTCAATACAATTATAGCATGGATAATAAACGATTATCTTGATACAGGAATTATAATAATAACCATATTTATTATTGCCTCTAGGGCATAATTCCAACACTTACCCTGACCTCTAATATTCTGTTTAGGTGCCCCTTTGGTGGACACCTTCAGTGGATCACACGATATGAGCAGCTTCTGCAGATACACTGCTCAACGTACTATATCTAGCTCTGGCCTCCTTACCCGTCCAACCCCATGAAAACAGATCGCGGGTGCGCTTCACGGGCAATCCAGATCTTGCTTTCTTCGTGAACCGTCGCAGGATACAACACTTAGGTATTGCAGGTAAGTTGAGTGCATTCAAAACATGAAGAATATGCTTGCAAGGAAGGCCTTTGCGAGTCATACTTCGACAACTGCACTTTATAGTTTCTGCAGAGTTACCTGGTGCGTAGTCCACATTAAACCTATGATCCCTGTTATTTTTCCAAGCTACCACGAATTTGTGACTGTCTGCTCCTCTTAATCTATCAATTACCTCAAGCTGATGTACCTTTTTTAAATCTTCCTGCAAGATGTAAAAGTTTGCCTTCGTGAATGCTTTGGCAGCAAACACCTCAATGGTCTTACACTCAGTCACTACTACTGGTAGAGTCTGTGAGGCCACGCAATCGTCATGCGATTCATTCTCGCGCAGGCGCATGATGCAATTCTCATAGTGTACAATCATATCAACAATTGTCATACCGTAGTCCAGATGTAGGTGCAGGCATGAGTTCAGGCTCTCGCTCCTCTGATTACTACGCATACCAAGAAATAACCCACCAGACAAATATGATGCAGCCCAAAGCTTGTTCTTCCTGTACATTCTATGGAGCCATGTTTTTGTTTTCTCCGTCTGCCATTTCTGAACAAACGCGGCCCATCTCTCCTCGAAAACTGCATGTGTGGTGGCGTAGTACAAGAGTGACCTGAATTCCTTCAATGACTTGTGGTGGAGGTGTTTCTGCATGTTTTTTTCAATATGCCATGAACATAGACGATGCCACACGTCAGGAAGCACCTTCCTGATAGCCCTTATCATCGCTGCATCTCCATCAGTAATTACAGGCTGGGGCTTCTTCTGGCAGTGAGCTTTCAAAAACGTCTCTAGCAGCCAAACATACGTACCTTCAGTCTCATCTGAAACAATGGCGCATGCAAAAACCGTAGTGCAACGGTGATTGTTGAGACCAACAAAAGGGATAAATGACATTACATACCTATTCATCTTGTACGTACTGTCGAACACAATGACATCACCATAGTCAAGATAATCCCGACGTGATTGCGAATCACACCAGAACAGGTTGTTCAGCCTACCTTCAGCGTCAACGGTATGCTCAAAGAAGAAATCTGGATCCCTGTCCTTTCTAGCCAACATGATTCCTATAACAGTGTCAGCATCACCTTGGACAAGCAATTTCATCTTCTCCCTATAGCACATATTATACAATTTCCTCCTTCAAAACCCTGTCTTAGCGTATGAACCGTACCTGTGACAAAGTTATCAAAAATGATATGCTTTCTTATCCCAGCTCCTGCCATAGCTAAAATCTCTGCTTTCTGGAAATCTTTGATTACATTGTGAGACCGTAGGAAAGGGACTTCGTCCGGTTTTGCAAGAACATGGCTGTGATCATCGAAGAAACTGCTGACATACCAAAGTCCACTCTTTCTATCAAGCTTCACTTTTAAATGGGCTTCACAAAAACATCGACTCTCCGGTCTCAGTCTGCGGGTCCGGCCTTCCATGGTTAAAATTTTTGCCTGTCGTTTTCCTGCCCTGGAACAGAGATACCTCCTCATGCGTAAAACTTTTTGGGAACCTTTTCCAAATCTTTTCAAGTCCCTCCTGATACTGAATCCACGATCTTTGGTGTACTGGTTATAGAACATGTACGCCTCTCCTTCTGACCTGAATGTCTTGGCCATGACTTCCCAATGCCTATTCAATGTCTCTTGCTGATATTCATCATAGCCGATGTCAAGGTCAAAATCAAGATCGCCAACACGCTCATCGTTCCCATTAGAACCATCAACACCCCCCTGCAAAATAATACATATCACCATGTTCGTCAGTCTTTTGATATGTTTTCAGTTTTCATAAGTAATTTGAACATGTAATATAACTTACTTCGCTCATCTTTCCTTCATTAGATGCATTGTCATCATCCTCATCATTATCATCATCCTCATCATCCTCATCATTATCATCATCCTCATCATTGTTATCATCCTCATTATTGCCATCATCCTCATCATTGTCATCATGTAAGGTTCTCGTCTCAGCGTCACCATCGGTATTTCTCTCTGAAGATTCAAAAGTGTAAGTGGTAATACAATTTGTATGTTAGTAATAATACAACAACATATTTAAAACATACGTGGGTTCCACTTTCAGCATAAGATTGATCATCGCTTTCATAATCGTCATTGTCATCATTAGCATGCACCTATTTAAATTCAATAGCAATTGTAAGTGTTAATGTAATAACTTATATTTTCATTATTTATAGTCAACGTACACAACACTTACATTACCACTATATGATTCATCCTGACTCATATAGTTGTGTCGGAGTGATTTATTTGCATTCAATGACGAAGATTCGTCCTCATTACTAGAGTCATCGCCAGCATATCCGGTGTTGTCTTGATCTATTAATAAACCTTTCAATAGGTATTGTATCAATATACAATGAAATCATGAAAAATTGTATGGACTAAATGAAAAAACTTATTGTCCGTCGTCGAAGGGTTGATCGGCATCGTTCGACGTCGGTGCCACGTCGGTCACTGCAACCACCGGCGTCGAAGCGGAGGGAGAGGGTCACGTCGCCGGTGAAGACGTGTGCGGCGGCGTACCGCCGGCGGCGGAGACGAGATGGTGGGAGTGTCCTGTCGGCGGTGGAGGCGACGTGTGTTGGACTCGCGGCGTCGGCGAAGACGTGCGGAGGGGGGGGTGGAGCCACGTCGGCGCCGGAGTCGGGCGTGATGAAGCTAGGTTTTTTTCAACCAAACAGCCGACGCGTGGGTGACGTGGCGTATGTATGACGGGCGGGTGGACGGGGCGATAGATATGGTACAAAACGTGCAATGACCATACTGCCTTTATACGTTTAGCGAGGGTTGTACCGAAGAAGAGCTCTAAAAGATAAAGGCAGCAATCGAAAGCACGAGTCTGTGACGCCACGTTGTCGTGGCCACAACAACTCTCTTTCTGAGAAATGAAGAGAAAATCATGCTGGTAGTACAACACAGGACACACGGCAGCATGAGTCTATGACGCCACGTTGCCGTGGCCACAGCAGTCCGACCATCCCTACGCTCCCTTGCCTGGTGCCTGATGCCTGCTGCTACCCGGCCGCTAGGAGGACCAAGAATCAAACAGGGACACAGGGAGAGCTGAGCTCGCTCTGAAACCCATGATGCCAATGATGAAGCAGTGCTGCAAGAACACCGGGTTTTCAGCACTCCCGTGTCACTCGCGATGATTGACGACGATGGGTATTATACTATACTAGGTAGCTGTACACCCACGCACGCACACAGCAAAGGGCGGAGGCACAATCAAACATACAGAGAGACAGTGCAGCAATTGTGCCAATCAATGGGCGTACTTGCTTGCCTACTTATCCAGCTTCAGCTTCAGGTTCAGGTTAAGGCGATCCCGCTGCCCATGCAGCCATCCCATCCATATTCCATGCCCACGGCCCACGGCCATGGCCGCCATGCTCTCCCTCTCCTAGCAAAGACCAGAGGGCTACTGCCACACTCTCCATTGCTTCCTTTCATCACCCAGTTTCCCTTGAGAATCCTCCTGCAGTCCTGCTCGTTTCACCGGAGTTTCCTTTTGGTAATTTGTGAACGTTCTCTTCTGACTGTTTTCAAGGTTAGAGAGTACCCTTCGTAGGGCAACGATGATCGCCCCCGGTTGAGTTGAGTCGTGTTAATGCGGCTGTCCCTCCCTGTGTCCCTCTGTGTCTCTGGTACCTATAATTGGTGCTGGAGCGTTGCCTGCAGTGAAGAAAACTCCAATAGGATACCAGTACCATCCTATTGCTGTCCGTCCATCCACTGCTGGTCTTTAACACCCCTCCCCTGTACCTCCCTCCTCCCCGTTAGAGATTCAGAAGAGGATCCCAGGCCTTGAATGCACAACAGCAAGCCGAGCCCTGATTAATCTTGTCAAGAAGCCATGGCCTCATTATCTTCATATATATATTACCTTCATATATATAGATACATTCAATATATCCATTTCTAGGACAATTATTGCCGGACGAATGGAGTACTACGTACACCTAATTTCAGCTTCTTGATCACATTTTATGTACTGCACACCGGGCCGCGGCTACAGCACCGGTACAGGCTGCAGCAGTGTAGAGTGACGCAGGCCCGGGCCCGGCCCCTGGCCCAATCCTTGGATAGGCAGAGGCGGACACAGCATTATCGTCATCTCCTCATGTGATGTGCCGTCAAGTCAGCAGCAACTCGCCAGTGCTGCTCTTGCCCCCAATCTCTTTCAACAGTCACTCTCTGAATCATTCCGTCAAAGAAAACAGTCGCTCTGAATCTGGTTAAGCACTGACTGATGGCCGATTAGGCCGCCCACGCACGCACGCACAGTACCCCGGCTGGTGGAGTCCAAAAAGCGGCTGCGAGACGTCCCGTCACTGATGGATATCGTATTCGGCCCCCTATGTTTCCCTCGACGTATTCGGATTCGCTGCATCCACATACCTTATCTCGAGATTTTTAAAACCATACACATTGATTCAATTTTTTATGGTAGCTTACCAAGGTGATTGCTTGGTTACACATTGATCACATAAATTAAATGTCGCAAGTTAAATAACA
This sequence comes from Hordeum vulgare subsp. vulgare, assembly GCF_904849725.1. Classification (NCBI taxonomy): domain Eukaryota; kingdom Viridiplantae; phylum Streptophyta; class Magnoliopsida; order Poales; family Poaceae; genus Hordeum; species Hordeum vulgare. Next base: position 582,694,300 of record NC_058521.1, read on the forward strand.
AATATTGATACTTCATCCGTCTCAGTTTACAAGTCCGGCACATATATCTAGGTCATTAAATTAACCAACTTAATGAGAGATATATATAACAAAAAATCTATCGTTACAAACTTTAGATGTTTTCTTTTTTAATGTTATAATTTTTATGTTAAATAATATATTTTATATAAATTAAATTAACGATCTAGGTGCACGTGCATGTCTTCTAAACTATGATTGAGAGAGTAGTGAACATAAGAGCAAGTATAGTAGTACCTAGTCAGCCGGCTACAAGCTCTTCCACGTCTCAAAAGTCCAGCTGGAGGGGAGAGAAGGCAAGAGAGAGAAGGGAGCCGACGCTTCAATTGTCGCCCGGCTACAACGCAATACCCAAGAGAAAACAACTGCATGCAATGGTTAAAGGCTGTCGCGGCTCCCTCCTCTCCAATCAGTTGTATTTTTATCTCTCCCATGCATGTAAACATTAACTGCTACAGCCAATGCCTGCAGCCAGCTTTACTATAGGAGATTTACTTTACGAAGACTACAAGTGACATGGCAATGGCATAGAGCCGGTAGTCGGCTCTGCTATTAACCATGCTCTAAGTAGTGTTACATCAAATTTATTTAAAGTGCACAATCAATTATCTGCTTTTTAATTTTTATCATGGGTACATATATATACTCCATGAGATCATTGGGTAGTTGCACATGCACATGATCATATCAGAGATTCTAATGCATCTGCACAAAGTTCATAAGGTGAACTGTATCTTGATCTTCCGGGATTTCAACATTTTTCTCCGTGAGCTTCAAAATCATTGGTTTGAGCTACACGATCACCCTCATTGTCGACGATCATATTCTGAAAATAACACAACATGTCATCAGCTGTCATAAAGTTTCTGATTCTCGCATCATTGCAGCCCCACGAACAATTCTCCAATGTGTTTGCAACACTCCGAATGCCCTCTCCACATCCTTTCTAGATGTTTCCTGCATTATTGCGAAGTGCTTTTGTTTGTTCCCATATGGTCCGGTCTTCAAAAATACAGCCCACTCACCGTATATGTCATCGGCAAAATAGTATGCTATGTTGTACTCTCGATCATTGACGGTGTAGTTGCATGGAGGTGATTCCGTGTTGCAAATCCTCTTGAACATCGGAGATCGCAGATCGTTGAAGCGCATTGATGTCATTGTGAGAACCCGACATCCCAAAGAAAGCACGTCAAATTTATAAGTCATGTGATGTTGCCGCTTCTAGTATGATGGTGGCCTCTCTGGTGTGACCTTGATACATTCCTTGAAAAACTTTGCGGCACTTTCACTGTCAATGCATGCAATCAATTGATTCGAACATTTCTGAAAACCCTCTGGCCTCTCTAATAGCCAACAAAATCTTTATGTCATGCATATTTGGTTCTCTCAAATACTCTACTCCTAACACCTTGACCGCAACACGGGCAAACTTGACAATAGTCTTCACGCATGTGCTCTCCCGCATCCTGACCATCTCACCAACGGCATCTATCGTAGTACCAAGTGCAAGCATTCTCACAGCAGTTGTGCACTTCTGATTGACAGAGAGAGAGAGAGAGAGAGAGAGAGAGAGAGAGAGAGAGAGAGAGAGAGAGAGAGAGAGAGAGAGAGAGAGAGAGAGAGAGAGAGAGAGAGAGAGAGAGAGAGAGAGAGAGAGAGAGAGAGAGTGTTTATCGTAACAATCCCTTGTGAGCTTAAAATAGTCATCATGTGCCTCCAGTGCATTCACAAAGCACAAAAACAATGGTTTTCGCAAGCGAAAACGACGATGAAACCATGAATCATCCGAAAAAATTGGGTTCGGAGCAAAATAGTCATTTTGTAGTAGTTTTGCTCCGGATACCCTATCTCCATTGATCACTCTTCTTCCTTTGATTGAGCCCTTGAAATTGGGAATATGCTCTATTTGTCGGTCCATTTCCTCTTGCATGGTAATGAGCATGATCATGTTCACTTTTTATTCGAATCCGATGAATCGAAGAACTCATCTTGAATCATTTGATCAAGCTCCGTCGGTTCATACTCCTCGTCGGATGAATAATGGAATCGTTCGTTTCCCCTAAAAATTTGACAAAAAATCCAGTCAAAAATTGTGTCGAACACAAACAGCGCAAGGGAGAACCAAAGAGTTGGCGGACGCATCCCGATGTCTTTCGGGCCGGCGACGACGTTCTCCGTGGAAGGATGGAACAATAGACTCCTGTGACGAAGCTCGCGGGGCCGAGGCTAGGAACGACAGTGGAGCGCACGGATTGAGACAGAAAACGGTAATCAATCGCCGCATGCTGGAACGCTTGTTGGAGAAGGGTAAGCACGTGACGTCGGATCTACGAGACAAACAATGTGAGGTCAAGAGAGGAAAACGGTAAATGGATCCGACAGTTCTATGGGGTGAATTTGATGCAATTTATGGTGGAATCCAGATGCCGAACGCGTGGTCAGGATCTCTATATCCACCCTATATTTGGGTTGGATATAAAGGATGTCGATCAGACGAAACGTTTGAAAAATCCGGTTGGATCAAAATTTTGTAACCGATGAATGAGACGGTCTACCCGAACATTTAAGCATTATATGAGGGCTCCGGCTATAGATGCTTTAAACAAACAGCTCCTCGCCAAAGACAGGATTGTCAGCATCTCCAACAGGGCACACAATGACCGTTTCGGAGATGCCTTGCCAAGGGAGCTGTGAAACACGATGTTTGGGCCAAGATAATGTCGAGAAACGGAATCCTCCAAATCCAACTCCAGAAGGCGGAAGGAAATTAGGGTCCTACGTAGAGTAGAATCTATTGGTCTCAGACGTGGCAATAGGAAAGGAGCTGAGCGCGCTGCCTCTCTGGATCACAGCATGATGGGTACGTACGTAAATAATTTATTTAGGTGTGCGGGCAAAGCAGTTCATCCAGATTCAGGCACGCATAATTGCATATAATTGACTGGGCAGCAGTAGTGGTGCTGGTCATCGAGACGGCACAACGGATTGCTCATGGATGCTCCAACCCATCGCTAGCATCAACCTTGTTGGGAACGTGCGTGTCCTCCATCATCAGAAAACCGAATAAATTATAACAAGCGTCGCAGACAGGACTAGGAGCAGCAGCACTCGGTTTGGTTTCATTCACCCCAACAAAGTCAGTAATTCCATTGCTGCTGCTTTCGCCATGTTTTGGATCCAGGGCTAGAGCTACTTTGAGCTAATTGGAGCTGAATTAATCTTTCCATGATTAAAATTAATTCATAAAAAACTATCCTGACGAGAGATGCTAATTAAAGCTAGTTATGGTAGGGTCTAAAATATCCCCGCATGCAGCCGCACCGGATCCCTCCTATCCATTCGTCCCCGCTGCCTCTGGTTCTCCTCCTACTGTTACAGCTCGTTCTTCATCGTCGGCCCATGTCGCCCTTCATCGTCGGTGGCGTCCGCTCGCCCCGCTGGCCCTGTCTGCCCGCCTCCGCCACCCCCGCTTGCCCGCCCCCGCCTCTATCTCACCGCACCCGTCCGCCTTCCCCCATCGGCCCCGTCCGCCTCTATCTCGCCGCACCAGCCCACCCTCCCTCGCCGGCCCCGTCCGCCCGCCACCTCCGGCCCCGTCCGCCTCCATCACGCCGCACCAATCCACCCGTCCCCGTCGGCCTCGTCGCCTCTCCCGTTCCCATCCATCTGCCGCATCCAGGGACGAAGCCAGCATGCAAGCATAAGGGGGCAAGTTTGTTCATGGAGGGGGCAAAGTTCATATGAAGTAAAAAAAAATTGACTAAAATCAATTTGTTAGGGGACTAGCCCCCCCCCCCCCCCCCCCCCCCCCCCCCCGAATCGTCCCTAGCCGCACCAGTCCGCCCGCTCCTGGTTAAAGGAGTTAAATAATTAAAAATGCATTTAATTTTAAATTAACCCTTTCATCCAAACATCACAAAGGCTAGAGTTAGTTTAAGGTTAGTTCAGAGTTAGAAACTAACTCTAACCAAATTAGAGTATCAAACAAGGCCTTTGGTTAAACAAGTAGAGTAGAGCAGGAGCGGTAAAAGGCAGACGAAAAAAGAAGAAGGGTGGCCAAGTGAAAAGGAACAGCTTGGACAGGTGCAGTGCACGGGCGTGTGGTAGGCCAGAAAGAACAGCTTTGTTACCAGTTTACCTGAGGGGTAAAAAAAAAGGATGATGATTCCTTCAGTACGGTAAAGACCATCCATCCATGATGAGCGCCATCATGGAATGCCCATCAACATCCACTCACACACAGTCCAAGCTTTGGCTCCCCATCAGTCACACACAGCGATCTACACCATGACCATGACCAGCATCCACTCACTCGCACAATTGCACAACAGTAACCTCACATGTCCAATCACACACACGCCTAGTGGCCAGTGGAATGGAATCCACCCAACCAAGCCCGCATCAACTTGCTTGATCACCAACAAAAAAGCAGTCCAACATGGTAGCGGTGGTGTGGTGCCACACCAGCTTTTCAGGCAAGACGATGACAAGTTTCCACCCCATGCATGCATTCATGCATGGACGAATCACACAGTGACACCACTTCAGATAGAGATAGAGAGGGAGGTGAAAATAAATCTAGCTCCGATTCATTCATTCATGGATGGAGAACTGGGGTACAGGTGAAAATAATGCTGCTGATTAAGCTAGGGCCTACGGGATGAGATGTTAACTAGTGACGGTTACAGTGAGGGTGGGTGGGGATCAGGCTGTTCGTTCCTTGGTTACACTGAGAGACTGCTGGCTTGCTGAGCTACTGCTGCGGGCTAACTCTAAGTTTTTACAACAGAGGATGAATCCGAAACCTAACGCTACTGCATTTGCATTTTCATCGCGCCCACGGCATGATCTGCTGCTGCTGCTGGTGGTCATTCTGGTGTTACAGAGATCAATGGAGGAGCTCCTGCTGCTGGTGGTGGTGTGAGGAGAAAGCCCTAGCAGTCTAGCGCCGTCCACTCGTACCGGCCGGGGAGAGGACGCTCGCTCGCGGGGCAGAAGTTGTACCTGGTTATTCCAACAGAGCAGAGCAGAAGAGTGTTAGAACATTTCCATGCACAATATCTAGAACAAGAGTGCTCACAACAGCGGCATGACTGAGTGATGATGGTAGAAGGAAGCAGAGTTTTCTTACTTGTCCCTGAAGGTCTGGTGTTGCTGTTGCTCGGCGGCGGCGAAGAACTCGTCCATCTCGAGCGAGCTCGGGACGTAGCGGCAGACCGGCGTCTGCGGCCTGCGGCGTGAGGGGTTGCTGGCCCTGGTCGCGGAGCCGGGGGTGCTCATCGTCTCCGAGCTGTAGATGAGGCTGCAGGGCGTCGTCTCCCTCGTGCCCCTGCAAGCAACCAACCAACAGCAGCACAACGTGAAAAACAGCCCACAAACATGATAAGCTCAGAGGCTAGAAATGCACAAAGAGGACTTGCAAATTACTAGCACTACAGAATCAAGCTGGGTTGGTGAGCTCGGTCGGGTGGCAACAAGCTACGGTCGTCTGAAGGCTACAGCTCATTTTCCAGCATGATCTTGTCTATTTCATTAGATACAAGTGCCCCCACACTGTCACAGTGTGAGGTGTGCCTGATTATTGCTCAGCACAAGCACACTGAATGCCTGAATGCTGACAGACAAACAACAACTTGGCCTAACACGGCCAAGCAAGCTGAATGGGGGTGCTCAACATGCATATGCCAATGCCGGACAAAGGGACCACGGGGCCAATCATACGAACAAAGCATAGTAATTAAAGAAGCTGGGGAAAATATTTACTGAACCCTTCAATGCTTGAACTGCTAAGTAAAATCTCATTTGTTGCAGTGGCTGGTGCACTCACAGCACCAGGTAAATGAATGGAGGCAAGGCAACCCCCGTTCACCCCCAGCAAGCTTGAACCAAAACGTGGTCCGGTCAGTGTCCATTCAAGAAGGTAGCAACAGGCCAGCAAGCAAGCATTCAATGGCGGCGGTCGGTGGCGCTCCGGTACAAGCGCTAATGATGAGCAGCTTGCCATTTTCACCCACGGCCGTGGCAGCTAGCAAATGGGGCCGTGAGCGCGACGGCAGCGGCGGGCGCCTTTGGTTGGTTGGGGGATTGAGATGAAATTGCTCGCGAAAAAGCGGGAGCGGGGCCTCTCCGGTTGCTGTTAGAAAAGATTGCGGCCACGCCCCACCGGCAAGGCCAATGCAGAAAGCAGAGGGCGGCTATGGCGGGGAAGGCGGAAAGCGGGCTACTTTCCCCTGCCACTACGGGGAAAAGGCGGAGGCCACGGCCACGGCCATGGCCACTGGAGGAGAGGAGGAGGAGGCTCCACTAATCAAGTGCGACGCCCACTTTGATTGAGGGTTGATTGAGTGCGCCGTGATGCATGCATCTTTGTTTGGACGGTGTCGAAAATATTGTGGCTTTTTTGGAGGGGGAAAAATAGGCCTTTTTTGCCGGGTCAACACCGCAGCTCAGGCGTTTCTTGGATGCTCTCGAGCGGAAGCCAGCGGCTGGGACTTGAGGGAAATTGGGGAACTGCAGGGGATGATTCTTGCAGGCATCCGGGCAGAATCAGCGGAAGGCGTTGCTCAATCCTGGGAAGAAACGGCCGGACGGATCGGTGGCGGCGCTCGGTTGAGGAGGCCATGGAGAGGGGATTGTTGAGCTTGCGGGAGCTCCGGAGCTGAGATTTGGGACCGCGCGGCGCCGGCGGCGCTAATGGAGTGCGTGGAAGCAAACGGCGGCAGATGGTAAGCCCTGAACCTCGGTCTGATTCGTGTCGCCCGGGGCGCGGGAACGGGATTGCTGGCTGGGCCGGAGAGGAAGGGGGAGGAAGGAAAGAAAGGAAGGCAGGAAGCCATGGTGCTCTGTTGTTACCTGTCGGCGGCGTCCCAGTCCAGCACGTTGTCGCCGAAGGAGGCCTCGAGGTCGGCCTCGAACCCGTCGGCCGCGAACGACGCCGCCGCCTGCTCCGCCATCCTCCTCGCACCGGCGGCCGGTGGTGGCGCGTCCTCCTTCTCCTTGTGGCCAGGCGGCGGCTGCTTCTCGAGCCGCCTGCTCCTGAGCTCGAGGTAGTCGGCGGCGCCGGGGTCGTGCTCCCCCTTGCGGTGCGGCGAAGGGGACGGGGAGGGGGAAGGGGCGCGCTGCTGCTGCGCGGCGAGGGTGCGGGAGCGGGTGCGGACGCCGAGCAGGGCGCCGGCGACCTCCATGACGGCCACCTCCCCCGAGGCCTTGCTCTTGCGCATGTACTTCCCCATGGCCCCTGCTTCCGGTCGGCGGCGGCGAGGTGGCTGGCTAGCTAGCTGGGAAAGCTGGGTGGGCGGCGCGAGGCGAGGCGAGTTGAGGCGGGGAAGGGGGAATCGCGGGAATAATGGGGAGCGTTGCGTTGCGTAGCGGGAAAAAGGGCGCGAGCGGGCGCGGGATTTGGCGGGCTCGGGCGCGCCACGCTGCCGCTCGCTGTATTTAGCGAGAGAGAGGGAGAAAATCGGGGAGGAGGAGGAGGACCCGCGCGCGCGGATGGGCCTGGCCAGTGAGGTAAGAGAGAGAGAGAGGGAAAGGGGTGGGGATTCTCTCTTGGGGTTGGGGGAGCGTCTGCGTCGCCGCGTGGGGGCTTCTCGGTGCGAGTTTGGGGGTTTCCGAGGGCGGGCCACATGGAAGGCATGGCATGGCACCAGAGGTGGGTGGGGTGCGCCAGTATTGCAATGGCGATTTGGGGGCATATCCTCGAGCATAAATGGGAGGGGAGAGGATGCTTATTTGGATGTTATTTTTTGGGTAAACATAATATTCTCCCATCATGCAAGGCGGGAACTATCTGATGCAACTGCAGAAAGTTGATAAGATGGTTTGCATCTTGATTTCTGGGATTTGAACTTGTTTTTCAAGCGCTTTAAATCATTGATTTGGGAAACACCGTCACCCTCTTCCCCAACAATTATATTGTGCAAAATAACACAATGTGTCATCAGTTCACACAACCTTTATGATTCTCACATCATTGTAGCTCCTCAAACAATTCCTCAATGTGCTTCGAGCACTCCGAATGCTCTTTCCATATCCTTCCTAGATGCTTCTTGCACCGTTGCGAGGTGGCTTTCTTTGTTGCCGTTCGAATATGGTCTTAACAAATGCGGCCCACTAAGGATAGATGACATGGACAAGATAGTATAAAAGTTGTAGTCACGACCTTTGACGGTGCGGTTTGAAAGGGCGTGAATGTCGCCTAGAAGGGGTGAATAGACGCTTTAAAATAATTACTGTTTAAGCTTGAACAAATGCGGAATAAAACTAGTGTTTAATTTGTCAAGCACAAAAACTAAAACAACCATGCTTACCTATGTGCACCAACAACTTATGCTAAACAAGATAAACAATTAAGTGATAGTAAGATATATAACATGAAACAATATGGCTATCACAAAGTAAAATGCATAAGTAAAAGGCTTGGGTAAGAGATAACCGAGGCATGCGAAGATGATGATGTACCCCGAAGTTCACACCCTTGCGCATGCTAATCTCCGTTTGGAGCAGTGTGGAGGCACAATGCTCCCCAAGAAACCACCAGGACCACCTTAATCTCCTTACGCTTTCGCACGATGCAAAATGTCGTAATTCCACTAAGGGCCCCTTGAGGACGGTCACCGGACCGTACAAATGGAAACCCTTGGGGACGGTCATCGAACGTGTACACTTTGGTAATCCTTGCGGGCGGTCACCGGAACCCGTACAAATTGCTCGGGGCAACCTCCACAACCTAATTGGAGACCCCCACGCTTGCTTGGAGCTTTATACCACAATGATTGAGCTCTGAGACACCACCAACCGTCTAGGGTGCCAAAGCACCCAAGGGGCACAAGCTTTAGGGTGCCCAAACACCCAAGAGTAATAAGCTTCTCAAACATCACTTACATGTATCACCGTGCAAAACTCAAACAGATGCAACTAATGAAATGGCAAGAACACACGAAGTGGTCAATTCCCTCACTCCCAAATTCCACCACAGCACCAAAAGCTATGGAGGAATATGAGAGGAAGAACAAGTAGGTCACAAAGAACTCCAAGATCTAGATCCAAGGGGTTCCCCTCACATAGGGGAGAAAGTGATTGGTGGAAATATGGATCTAGATCTCCTCTCTCTTTTTCCTCAAAAAGGAGCAACAATCATTGAAGGGATTGAGAGTTAGAAAGCTCTTAGAAGGACAACAATGGTGGAAGAACACGAGCTCAAAGGATTAGATCCAATTGGGAAGAAGACCCCTTTTTGTAGGTGCGGGAAAATCAAACCGTTATGTCCACAAGTCGTGCACAAGCGGTACTACCGCTTAATGTGGTAGTTCCAGCAAAAGAGTGCAAAAGGCAGAAACCTCGAGGCAGTAGTGGCACCGGAGTGGTACTACCGGCCGACCCAATGGTACTACCACTCAGGATGCAGTACCAAGGGAACATCGGTAGTAGAGTGAAAGCAGTGTGGTAGTACTGAAACAAATAAGAGACCGGTACCCCAAAATAAGTGGTAGTAGGAGCGGTACTAGAGGTACTACCTCCCTACTACCATGCTATCATCGTGAGTGAAGAGCAGACCAACAGAACCTACAAATAGGCTATAGTAGCCGCGGTAGTACATAGCGGAAGGACCGCCTAAGCGGTAGTACATAGTGGAAGTACCGCTTAGGCGGTACTACCGTGGTACCGAGTGGTACTAGCGCCTCAACACTAACAACTGTGCTGAGAATGAAATTGTCATAACTTTTGCGTACGAGCTCTGAATTAAGCAAACTCAAGCTTGTTGGATAGAGGACGACAAGAGCTATCCAACATAAACCTTCCCAAATAGGATAAGGAAGATGACCTTCCCAAATATGATCCGTAAAAATATCCACCATTGAAAACGCAAAGATGATGCATACAAAATCCGTTTTCGATGAGCTTGAGCTTATCACGATGAAGACCATGACCTCCAAAACTCACATAACAAAAAGGCAAACAAGAACCAAGGAAGACGATGATGCTAAGAATGCAATGGCTTGAGCTCTCTACAAATGATACCATCAAGTTACTCACTCGAGAGCCCCCCTTTATAGTACGACAATCTATCCTATGACCTGGTCTCCCAACTAACATCATGATACCTATAGAATAGGAAACCTATCAAGGACAAACCTTTGACTTGTGCATAGTCCACATGACCTAGATGATGGTAAGCTTGTCCTCCTCAAGATGGACCACCTTTCTTGATTGTGATGACTCGATGAAGACTAGTAGATTGCTCCCCCATACTCCACTATGGATGAGCCTCTTTTCAGCACATATTCACGTATCCGTTATCACCGTAATGGACGAGAAATTTCAAGCATGTGATCTCTTCGTGATGCTTCTCTTGAACTTGCACACCGCAACCTTGACGATGATCACCACTTGATGTCATCCTCCATGGGTTGTATGGGATCATCCTTTTGACGCGTGCCCATGGAAACATACCTAACCCCATGAAGAACACTCACAAAGATCATGGGCTTGTACGCAAAGCGTAATGGACAATACTTATCATACCATGAGATCACTTGATCCCACTTGGTACATCTTCTAGCTCTCTATGTTAATAAATTTTAATCACTATTTGCCTTAGTCTTGATCAACCTTGTATCTTATTTTATCTCTTCATAAAGATGATGTCTTGAAGGTAAACATGAATGTCCACACAATCTTCTTCTTCAAGACATGTTTGCAATAAGCTCAACTCTCACACGGCCAATCTTTGGATAAATCCTTGAATACCACATTAGTAATTACATAAACTCCTTGAAACCATCAAATGGACTTCAAGAAATGCCTATGGACAAGTCCTTCGAATATTAATAAAGGCAACCATTAGTCCATAGAGAATGCCATCAATTACCAAAACCACACATGAGGGCACCATGCTCTTTCACAATTGCACGACGGCGATAAAGCACTTTGATGTTGTTGTGAGAACTCGGTATTTCAAAGAAAGCATGTCAAATTCGTAAGTCATGTGATGCCACTATTTCCACTATGATGATGGCCTCTTTGGTGTGACATTGATACATTACGTGCAAACCTTTGGGACAATTCTCCATTGTCAATGCATACAATCAATTGATCCGAGCATTCCTAGAAACCATCTAACCTATCCAATAGCCAACAAATTTTCTAGGTCATGCACATTTGGTTCTCTCGGTTACTCAGATTCAAACACCTGCACCACGTCACGAGCAAACTTGACAGTAGTCTTCAGGAAAATGCTCTCTGCCATCCGGACCATCTCAGCAACGAGATCTACGGTAGTACCAAATGTAAGCATCCTCACAGCAAGCGTGCATTTCTAGTTAGCGAAGAAATAAAGTTGCTAGCAGCAATCGCTTGTGAGATTGAACTAGTCATCACGTGCCTTCACTTTATCCATGATGTGCAAAAACAATGGTCCTCGCATGAGAAAACAACGACGAAACCTGTTGGGGAACGTCGCATGGGAAACAAAAATATCCCTATGCTCATCAAGATCAATCTATGGAGATCAACATCTACGAGAGGAGGGAGTGCATCTACATACCCTTGGAGATCGCTAAGCGGAAGCGTATATAATGCGGTTGATGTAGTCAAACTTCTTCATGGTCCAATCACGATCTATCCCGCGATATCATCACGATCCGTCCCGTGATCCCATCGCGATCCGTCCCGATCTAGTGCCGAACGGACGTCACCTGTGCGTTCAGCACACATACAACTTGATGAAGTTCTCCACCAACTTCATCCAGCAAGCATGGGTGGAGAAGTAGATGAATTCTTTATCAACACAATGGCATGGCGGCGGCGGTGGTGGAGTTGTTCCAGCGCGGCTTCACCAAGCAATAACTAAACCGATCTAGTGGAGAAAACTTATTTATGGGAGAGATAGGGTTGCGTCCTCGCATAGGGGTGTTGCAGCCCTCTCTCCCCATATATATATAGGGGAAGGGAGAGGAGGGCTGCGCCCTAGGATTTTCCCCTAGGGGGGCGGCAGCCAAGAGAGGGAGGGGTGGCGGCCCATGGGGTGGCTCGCCACCCAAGTTAGGGTGGCGCCACCTCCTAGGGTTGGGCCTCCACTAGCCCAGCCGCATGGGCCTTAGGTGGGGAGGTGTGCCCAACCCACGAGGGGCTGGTGCGCGTCCCTCACAGCCCATGTGGCCCCTCCGGGGCTGGTGGCCCCTTCCGATGGATCCCCAGAACCCTTCCAGCACCCCCGGTACGCTACCGGTGACACCCGAACTTTTTCCGGTGACCAACACAGAATTTCCCATATATCAATATTTACCTCCAGACCATTCCGGACCTCCTCGTGACGTTCGAGATCTCATCTAGGACTCCAAACAACCTTCGGTCACCATCATTCATAACTCAACAATACCAAATCATCACCGAACCTGAAGTGTGCAGACCCTGCCGGTTCGAGAACTAGGTAGATATCACCGATGCACTTTCCGGTCAAGAACCAATAGTGGGAACTGGATGCCCATATTGGCTCCTACATATTATACGAAGATCTTTATCAGTCGAACCACGATGTCAAGGATTCAATCAATCACGTATATTGTTCCATTTGTCCATCGATATGTTACTTGCCCGCTCGTTATTGGCAAGTCTCTTTACTCGTTCCGTAATACAAGATCCCGTGACTAACTCCTTAGTCACATTGCTTGCAAGCTCATTGTGATGTTGTATTACCGATTGGGCCTAGAGATACCCCTTCGTCATATGGAGTGACAAATCCAAGTCTCGATGCACGCCAACCCAACAAACACCTTCGAAGACACCTGTAGAGCACCTTTATAGTAACCTAGTTACGTTGTGACGTTTGATACACACAAGGCATTCCTTCGATGCCCAGGATTTGCATGATCTCATGGTCATAGAAATAGATACTTGACATGCAGAAAGCAGTAGCAATAAACTAACATGATCATATGCTACGTTCATAGTTTGGGTCTTGTCCATCACATCATTCTCCTAATGATGTGACCCCGTTATCAAATGACAACTCATGTCTATGTTCATGAAACCTTGACCATCTTTGATCAACGAGCTAGTCCTCAGAGGCTCACTAGGGACAATGTGTTGTCTATGTATCCACACATGTATTTGAGTTTCCAATGAATACAATTCTAGCATGGATAATAAACATTTATCATGAACAAGGAAACATAATAATAACTAACTTATTATTACCTCTAGGGCATATTTCCAACAAAACCATGGATCATCAGAAAAACTTGGGGCAAAAACAAAGTAGTCCTTGTGCAGTAACTGTAGCCCGGAGACCCTATCCCAATTGATCACTCTTCTACCTTTGTTTGAACCCTTGAAGTTGAGAATATTTTGTTGGGGAATGAAATATGGAAAACATAAAATTCCCTATGAACACCCAAAATCTATGTATGGAGATGCATAGCAACGAGAGGGAGATTGTGCTTAGGTACCCTTGTAGACCGTTAAGCTGAAGTGTTTATAACATAGTTGATGTAGTCGTACTTCTTCTCGACCCAATCGTGAATGAATAGAACCTCCGCGTTCAGCACACGTGCGACATGATGATGTCTCCGCCTCCTCGATCCAGTGAGCGAGCGCGGAGTAGTAGATGGGTTGCTGACTGGCACTCTCTGGCAATAGCTAGACGAATGTTGATTCTGTGACGACAATCCTTCCCCTGCAAGGGCACCAGAAGAATGCGGCTAGCACTCCCCGGCAACGAAACTAGAAGAATGTTGTTGATGGCCCACCAGGGCGTGGGTTCGCAACAGTTTTCGAGGGTAGAGTATTCGACCCAAATTTGTTGATCGCCTATAGGAGGTGAGAGGATACTCTCAAGTATTAGCAGCTGAATGTGTCATATTCAACCACACCTGAAAGATTAGTATCTGCAAGCAAAGTAGTATGATAACAACAGTGTCAAAAATGATCTGTTGACGGCAGACTATTCCTAACGATTGTATCAATGGCGCCAAGTTGCCTCGTTGACGGAAATTGTCAGTTCCCGTCAACGACCAGCGAATCAAGATTGTAGTAGGTAGCAGCAGTGTAACGAGTAACAGCAGTGGCAAGGAACAACAGTAGTGACAGCAGTAGCAAGTAGCAATAGTAGCAAGCGACAATAGTAGCAACAGTAGCAGCACAGCAAAACAAGTAACAGCAGCAGAGCAAGACAAGTAACAGCAGCAACAACAATAGTAACAGCAGAGCAAGACAAGTAACAGCAGCAGTAGGACAAACTCGTAGGCAATGGGTCGGTGATTTGTTTGGATGATATTCATCATGCAACAGTTATAACACGGAGAGATGTGTGGCTAGCTCCCGTTCGTCAATGTGATGTAGGCATGCATTCCGTGTGTCGTCATACGTGCTTAGGGAAAAGAACTTGCATGACATCTATTGTCCATCCCTCCCGTGGCAGCGGGGTCCAAAAGGAAACTACGGGATATTAAGGTTCTCCTTTTAATAAAGAACCGGACCAATGCATTAGCACTTGGTGAACACATGAACTCCTCAAACTATGGTCATCACCGGGAGTGGTTCCGGTTATTGTCATTCCGGGGTTGCCGGATCATAACACATAGTAGGTAACTACAACTTGCAAGATCGTATCTAAAACACACATATATTGGTGACAACATAATAATTTCAGATCTGAAATCATGGCACTCGGGCCCTAGTGACAAGCATTAAGCATGGCAAAGTTGTAGCAACATCAATCTCAGAACATAGTGGATACTAGGGATCAATCCCCATCAAAACTAACTCGATTACATGATAGATCTCATCCTACTCATCACCGCCCAACGAGCCTACGAATAGATTACTCACGAACGACGAAGAGCTTCATGGAATTGGAGAGGGAAGAAGGTTGGTGATGACGATGGCGACAATTTCCCCTCTCCGGAGCCCAAAACGGACTCGAGATCTGCCCTCCAGATGAAGAACAGGTTGTGGCGGCGCCTCCGTATCGCAAACGCGACGAAATCTTCTCTTTTTTATTTTTTCTAGGACGAAAGTGAACTTATAGAGCTGAGGTTGGGGGCGGCAGAGCCGTGTGGCCCCCACAAGCTTGCCCACCGCCACGAGGGGGTGGCGGAGGCAGGGCTTGTGGCCCACTGGCTCACCCCCTCAGGTGGATCTTGGCGCGGGTATTTTTCATATTCTCCAAAAATTCTCCCCGTAAATTTTCAGGACGTTTGGAGAACTTCGATTTCTGCACAAAAATAACACCAAGGCAATTGTGCTGAAAACAGCGTCAGTCCAGGTTAGTTCCATTCAAATCATGCATATTAGAGTCCAAAACAAGGGCAAAAGAGTTTGGAAAAGTAGATACGATGGAGACGTATCAACTCCCCCAAGCTTAAAACCTTGCTTGTCCTCAAGCAACTCAGTTGACAAACTGAGAGAGAAAGAAAAACTTTGACAAACTCTGTTTGATCTTTGTTGTTGCAACTATGTCTAACTCATAATCAGAATTTCAGCAAGATCACAAGTTAACCACATAAGCAAGTGAGACAAAGGTCTCATGGTAAACTAATATCAATGGCATAATCAGCTAACGAGCAAATAATAATGAGTTTCAAATACCAACACTTCAATCAAAACAAGCATGAAGCAATATGAATAGGTGGTATCTCGCTAGCTCTTTCTGAGACCGCAAAACATAAATGCAGAGCACTTTCAAAGATCAAGGGCTGACTAAACATTGTAATTCATAGCAACAAAGATCCAGTCATAGTCATACTCAATATAAATCAAAAGCAAAGCATAAAAATGACAGAGGTGCTCTCTAATTGGTGCTTATAGAAGAGGAGGATGACTCAACAGGAAAATAAATAGACAGGCCCTTCGCATAGGGAAGCATTGATTTGCAGAGGTGCCAGAGCTCAAGCTTTGAAAACAGAGATAATAATTTTGGGTGGCATGCTTTCATTGTCAACGCAATGACCAAGAGTTCTCAATATCTTCCATGCTACTCATGCTATAGGCGGTTACCAAACAGAAAAGTAAAGTTTTAACTCCCCCACCACCAATCAATCACACTCCACGGCTAGCCGAATCCTCGGGTACTGTCCATACTAACATCAATCCGGGGGGGAGTCTTGTTTTACAGTTATGTTTTCGATTTAAGCATGGAACTGGGCATTCCAATTACCGGCCCCTTTCTCGTGAATGACAGTGAATAAACACATGTCGAGGATAACACTCCTAGCATGGAAGATACCAATAGCCCTCTGTCACCACATGAGCGGTTCGGGCATGCAAAACAGATTATTTCTTGAAGATTTAGAGAATGGCACATGCAAATTTACTTGGAACGGCAGGCAGATACCGCAAAATAGGTAGGTATGGTGGACTCTCATGGAAAAACTTTTGGGTTTATGGAAGTGGATGCACAAGCAGTATTCCGCTTAGTACAAGTGAAGGCTAGCAAAAGACTGGGAAGTGACCAACTCGAGAGCGACAACAGTCATCAAGATGCAATGAGTTTGACTAACATTGAATGCAAGCATGAACAAGATATAAATCACCATGAACACGAACATCATAGAGGCTATGTTGATTTGTTTCAACTGCATGCATGAACATGCGCCAAGTCAAGCCACTTGAAACATTCAAAGGAGAATACAATCCTATCATACTAAATCATAGTCATCTCAAAATCTATGTTGGCATTCAAGACAAACCATTATAAGCTCCTAGCTAAATAAGCATGGCATCAGAAACTATGATCTCTAAGTTGTCATTGCAAACATGGTTCTCTCACAACAAAGCTGAATCTGGGTCGATAAGCTAGTCAGAATTACAAAAACAAAATAGATAGAGTCCATACCAGCTTTTCAGTCTCAGTCACTTCATCATATATCATCATTATTGCCTTTCATTTGCACGACCGAACGTTGTGAACAATAATAAGAGTGCTCGTGCATTGGACTAAGCTGAATCTGCAGGCAAACACAAAGGAGAAGACAAAGTAATATGGCTCTTTGAAAGCTAAACAAGTATGCATGCAAGAACCACTAAACATTGTAACCAATATCTTCTACCTTGACCCAAAGAAAAAGAAAACTATTTACACGGGAAAGCTCCCAACAAGCAAAAGAAGAAAGAAAAATATGTTTGGGTTTTCTCAAAAGGGCACAAAACAAGAAAACGAAGATAAACTAGCATGGATAATACAGTGGCAAAGTGTGAACACCGGCTAACAAAGTGAAAGCATAAGCATGAATGTAAAGTCAGTGAGAACACGTACTCCCCCAAGCTTAGGCTTTTGGCCTAGCTTGGTCTACTCCCATGGATGGTCCTTGCGAAACCCAAAATCATAATGGGTGTTATACGAGAATGCTGCAGCCACTGCCTGAATAGCTGCCTCGCGAAGTCGAGCAGTCGTCGCCTCCCTCTCATACTCCTCTGCCTCTCCTATGGTTATGTAGTATCTTCGTTTTACCTGAAAGTCAAAGAAAGCAGGAGCAGGAAGGGTAATATGGAAAACACGATGTCGGTTAAATATCAAGCGGTATAGGAGGGATCCATGATCTTTCTCAAGGAACTGGTAGCGTGTTAGAGCAACACGATCAAGGTAGGTTGTACGGAGAGGAGGGTCTTCTGAATGGATGGATATTCCAAAAAAGTTAGCTAAGCGTGTAGCATAAACTCCACCAAAGAAATCCCCCTCACTGGCATTTTTATTCAGCCTCCTTGCAATTATAGCCCCCATACTGAAGCTCCTGTCACCTGTTACTGCGCTCTTAAGGATACTAAGGTCGGAAGCGCATAGGTGACAATGTGCACCCTTGCCGTTAATGCACCTACCTATGAAGAGGGCAGAGTAGTGCAAGGCAGGGAAATGGATGCTTCCTATGGTGGCTTGCGTGATATCTCTGGTTTCTCCAACAGTTATACTGGAGACAAAGTCTCTGACCGAAGATTTAGAAGGATCATTAATACTACCCCCATCGGGTATCTTGCAAATCCTATGGAAATCCTCCAAATCCATGGCATAGGATTTATCGTACAGATCAAACAGTATGGATGAGTCACGGCCAACTGAAAATTTAAATCTACGCACGAAAGAGGCATTGAGCATAGCATACTGTTCACATTTATCTGAGAGGAATTCTTCTAACCCGGCATTGCGGACAAGTGTATCAAACTCATCCTTGAAACCTGCTTCGATCATAAACTCATCGGAAGGCCATTCACATGGTTGCACCGGTGCGTCCCTTAGTTGAAAAGGTTCGGGCTCCCGAAAAGAAAGACGGGGACCCTTCTTGCTTGAGGAACCACCATGAAACTTCCTCCTGAACATAATTCCCTTTTGCTGAAATTTTTGAAATTCAAGAGAAAAGTGAATGAAGACCAACCATACCCTGTAGCAACTACTCCTACTAGTGCCTAGAGACTGTATCACGCGCTAAAACTACTTGGGACCAGCTAAAATCAACCTTTCTAGCTCAAGAACATGGTCACCAAGGTAGCAAGAATACGCGAAAGATAAAGCACTACAGCAAAACTAATTGGACCAATGGAAGAGTCACTTACCAAGGAGCAATTTCCCCAAAACGGTTCGGAGAATGGTGCTTTGAGCAAGGAGATCGAAAATCACAGCCAAATGAGCAAGAACACGGGTTTGAGCTGTGAAACAATTTTTTCTAGAGGTGGAAGAAGAGGCTCGGAGATGGAATGAGTGGAGGGGGTCCCTGTGGGCCCCACAAGCTTGCCCTCCGCCACCAGGGGGGTGGCGGTGGCAGGGCTTGTGGCCCACTGGTCTGGCCCCCAGGCCAGCTCTCGGACCCAGTAATTTTCAAAAATTCCAGAAAAAATCATACTAAATTTTCAGGTCCATCGGAGAACTTTTATTTTCGAGGTATTTTTCTCCGGGACGCTAAAAGAGAAAATAGGAAAAGCTAAACAAATTCCATCATTTTTCTTCTAAGCAAAAGAAAATGAAAGCTCAAAACAGAGGTAGGTGACTCTTTGATTCATCCATTTCATGGTCATCGAAAGAAATCCGTCAATAGGATTGATCAAGTCCTCATGACAAAACCTTCTCGAATCGCAAGAGAGAACGGAGAATTTTCGAATAGCCACTAAGTCACCTCAATGGGGATATGTATCTCCCCAACAAGCAAATCATACTTCATCTTGACACGAGGAATAGAGCATTCAAAGCTCCCAATAAGAATCGATGAAGTCTTTTCGATAGCATTGATGCAATGTACTTGGTATCGTTTCTTCGGAAAGTGCACTGTGTGCTCATTACCGTTGACATGGAAAGTGACATTGCCTTTGTTGAAATCTATAACAGCCCCTACAGTGTTTAAAAAGGGTCTTCCGAGGATGACAGCCATGGCATCGTCCTCGGGAATATCCAAGATAACAAAGTCTGTTAAGATAGTGGTGTTAGCAACCACAACAGGCACATCCTCGCAAATGCCGATAGGGAAAGCAGTTGATTTGTCGGCCATTTGCACAGAAATTTCAGTGGGTGTCAACTTATCCAACTCAATTCTATGATAAACAGAGAGTGGCATAACACTAACACCGGCTCCAAGGTCACATAAGGAAGTTCTTACGTAGTTTCCTTTAATGGAGCAAGGTATAGTGGGCACTCCGGGATCACCAAGTTTCTTAGGAGTTCCACTTTTGAAAGTGTAATTGGCAAGCATGGTGGAGATCTCAAGATCTGGTACCTTCCATTTATTAGTCACGATATCTTTCATGTACTTGGCATACGGAGACATCTTAAGCATATCAGTTAACCGCATCTACAGAACGATGGGTCTTATCATCTCAACGAAGCGCTCAAAATCTTCATCATCCTTTTTCTTGGATGGCTTAGGAGGAAAGGGCATAGATCTCTGAACCCATGGCTCCCTTTCTTTACCATGCTTCCTAGCAGTGAAGTCATTCTTATCGTATCTCTTAGGTTGTGGGTTATCAGGATTAACCGTAGGTTCAATCTCCACATCCTCATCATTGCTAGGTTGAGCATTATTATGAACATCACTGTCCATATTGTCACCAGGTTCATGTTCATCACCAGATTGTGTTTCTGCATCAGACGTAGAAATATCATTAGGTTCTTCAGGTGTGACAGTGTTTGGTGAATTGGCATGTAGGTTTCTATCATCCTTCTTCTTCTCCTTAGGATGACTGGGTGTATCAGCATTGATTCCTTGGGAATCTTGATCAATTCTCTTAGGATGACCTTCAGGATACAAAGGTTCCTGAGTCATTTTGCCTCCTCTAGTAATGACTCTCACAGAGTTGTCATTTAATTCATTGAGCAGGTCATTTTGAGCTTTAAGTACTTGTTCTACCTGAGTAGTAATCATAGAGGCATGCTTACTCAGAAGCTTCAGATCATTGACATTTCTGTCTATGCAAGCACTTAAATGGCTAAGCATACGAGTACTTTGTTCCAAATGTCTGCTAAGATAATCATTGAAACTCTGTTGTTTGGCAACAAAGTTGTCAAATTCATCAAAGCATAGGCTAGCAGGTTTGTTAAAGGGAATATCACTCTCATCAAACCTACGCAGAGAATTCACTTCTACTACCTGTATCGGGTTATCGAGACCATGGATCTCTTCGATAGGTGGTATATTTTTGACATGTTCAGATCTAATGCCTTTCTCTTGCATAGATTTCTTAGCTTCTTGCATATCTTCGGGACTGAGGAATAGAATACCTCTTTTCTTAGGAGTTGGCTTAGGAGGTGGTTCGGGAATAGTCCAAGCATTATCGTTGATCAGGATGTTATTCAGTAGGGTCTCAGCTTGTTCTAGAGTTCGTTCCCTAAAAACACAACCGACACAACTATCTAGGTGGTCTCTAGAGGCATCGGTAAGTCCGTTATAGAGGATATCAAGTATCCCGTTCTTCTTAAGAGGGTGATCAGGCAAAGCATTCTATAGCTGGACGAGGCTCCCCCAAGCTTGTGGGAGACTCACTTCTTGGAGTTGAGCAAAGTTGTATATTTCCTGCAAGGCAGCTTGCTTCTTATGGGCAGGGAAATATTTCTCACGGAAGTAATAGACCATATCCTGGGGACTACTCACACATCCAGGAGCAAGAGAGGTGAACCAGGCTTTAGCGTCATCCTTTAGAGAGAAAGGAAACAACTTAAGGATATAGTAGTGGTGGATCTTCTCCTCATTAGTGAAAAGCGTGGCTATATCGTGTAGTTTGGCAAGATGGGCTACGACCGTCTCAGACTCATAACCGTGAAAAGGATCAGATTCGACTAGAGAGATTATCTCAGGATCGAGAGAGAATTCATAATCCTTACCGGTGATAAAGATAGGTGAAGTGGCAAACTTCGGGTCGTACTTCATCCTAGCTTTCAGAGATTTTTTCCTTCCACTTGAGAAGTAATTTCTCAGCGTCATAGGCATCCTTACATGCAAGAAAATCCTCAGCTATCTCTCCCTCCATAACGTAACCCTCAGGTATATCAGGCAATTCATATCTAGGAGAGCTAGATCTACCAGGAGCAAAAGCATGTTCTATCTCAATAGTATCGGCAGTTTCAGAAGCATCACGAGCATTGGCAGTAACTCTAGCAATATGAGCATCGAGGAATACCCCTAGTGGAACATCAGGCAAAGTAGTATCTCTAGCAGTATCAAGCATAGCATCATCAGGCAAAATAGCATCTCTAGCATCATCAGGCAAAGCAGTATCACGCATAGCATCTCTAGCAATATCACGCATAGTATCAAGCATAGCATCTCTAGCAGTAGCATCATAAGCATCATCAAGCACAGGTGACATATCAAGATTTCTAGCAGGAGGTGATGTCGCAAACTTACTCACAACTGAAGGTGAATCAAGTGCAGAGCTAGATGGCAATTCCTTACCTCCCCTTGTAGTTGAGGGCAAGACTTTGGTTTTTGGATCCTTCAGATTCTTCATAGTGATCAACAGATATAAATCCCATGTGACTCAGAGAATATAGTAATACCTCCCCGGCAACGGCGCCAGAAAAATGCTGACTGGCACTCTCTGGCAATAGCTAGACGAATGTTGATTCTGTGACAACAAACCTTCCCCTGCAACGGCACCAGAAGAATGCGGCTAGCACTCCCCGGCAACGAAACTAGAAGAATGTTGTTGATGGCCCACCAACGCGTGGGTTCGCAACAGTTTTCGAGGGTAGAGTATTCGACCCAAATTTGCTGATCGCCTATAGGAGGTGAGAGGATACTCTCAAGTATTAGCAGCTAAATGTGTCAGATTCAACCACACCTGAAAGATTAGTATCTGCAAGCAAAGTAGTAACAACAAAGTAGTATGATAACAACGGTGTCAGAAACGATCTGTTGACGGCAGACTATTCCTAACGATTGTATCAATGGCGCCAAGTTGCCTCGTTGACGGAAATTGTCAGTTCCCGTCAACGACCAGCGAATCAAGATTGTAGCAGGTAGCAGCAGTGTAACGAGTAACAGCAGTGGCAGGGAACAACAGTAGTGACATCAGTAGCAAGTAGCAACAGTAGCAAGCGACAGTAGTAGCAACAGTAGCAGCAGAGCAAAACAAGTAACAGCAGCAGAGCAAGACAAGTAACAGCAGCAGCAACAGTAGTAACATCAGAGCAAGACAAGTAACAGCAGCAATAGGACAAACTCGTAGGAAATGGGTCGGTGATTTCTTTGGATGATATTCATCATGCAACAGTTATAACACGGAGAGATATGTGGCCAGCTCCCGTTCGTCAATGTGATGTAGGCATGCATTCCGTGTGTCATCATACGTGCTTAGGGAAAAGAACTTGCATGACATCTATTGTCCATCCCTCCCGTGGCAGCGGGGTCCAAAAGGAAACTACGGGATATTAAGGTTCTCCTTTTAATAAAGAACCGGACCAACGCATTAGCACTTGGTGAACACATGAACTCCTCAAACTATGGTCATCACCGGGAGTGGTTCCGGTTATTGTCACTCCGGGGTTGCCGGATCATAACACATAGTAGGTAACTACAACTTGCAAGATCGGATCTAAAACACACATATATTGGTGACAACATAATAATTTCAGATCTGAAATCATGGTACTCGAGCCCTAGTGACAAGCATTAAGCATGGCAAAGTAGTAGCAACATCAATCTCAGAACATAGTGGATACTAGGGATCAATCCCCATCAAAACTAACTCGATTGCATAATAGATCTCATCCTACTCATCACCGCCCAGTGAGATTACGAATAGATTACTCACGAACGATGAAGAGCTTCATGGAATTGGAGAGGGAAGAAGGTTGATGATGACGATGGCGACGATCTCCCCTCTCCGGAGCCCAAAACGGACTCGAGATCTGCCCTCCAGATGAAGAACAGGTTGTGGCGGCGCCTCCTTATCGCAAATGCAGCGAAATCTTCTCTTTTTTATTTTTTCTGGGACGAAAGTGAACTTATAGAGCTGAGGTTGGGGGCGGCAGAGCCGTGTGGGACCCACAAGCTTGCCCACCGCCACCAGGGGGGTGGCGGAGGCAGGGCTTGTGCCCCCCTGGCCCACCCACTCAGGTAGATCTTAGCGCAGGTATTTTTCATATTTTCCAAAAATGCTCCCCGTAAATTTTCAGGACGTTTGGAGAACTTTGATTTCTGCACAAAAATTAACACCAAGGCAATTCTGCTGAAAACAGCGTTAGTCCAGGTTAGTTCCATTCAAATCATGCAAATTAGAGTCCAAAACAAGGGAAAAAGAGTTTGGAAAAGTAGATACGATGGAGACGTATCAGTTGCCGACAACATGACGACGTGACAATGATGGAGGTGGTGCTATCCCGGCAGGTCTTCGCCGAGCGCTACCATAACCATGAACGAAGGACGAAAAGGACTAGGGAGAGAGGGAGGGCTACGTCAAGGCATGGGGTGCGGTTTCCCTCCCTCTCCCCACATGTATATAGGGGCAAGGGGAAGCAGCAATGGCCCTAGCCCCTCCTCCAAGGGAGAGGCGACTGCCTAGGAGGGTACCTTGTCCCCTAACGCAAGGGGGCGCCCCCCAAGGGTTTCCCTAAACCCTAAGGCGCATGGCCCCTTGAAGAATCCGCGCCCAGCCTATCAGGGGATGGTGCGCCTCCCCTCTCAGCCCATGAGGCCCTTGGGGCTGG
Source organism: Hordeum vulgare subsp. vulgare (assembly GCF_904849725.1). Taxonomy (NCBI): domain Eukaryota; kingdom Viridiplantae; phylum Streptophyta; class Magnoliopsida; order Poales; family Poaceae; genus Hordeum; species Hordeum vulgare. The sequence goes on from NC_058521.1 coordinate 582,718,442, forward strand.
TGGGACTCTCCCCATGGACCCCCCTTAACCCATCGGCACTCTTGGTACTCTACCGAAAAATACTGAAACCTTTCCGCAACCCGAATACCACTTTCCCATATATATATAATTATTTACCTTCGGACCATTCCGGAGCTCCTCGTCACGTCAAGTATCTCATCCGAGACTACCAACGGTATTCGGTCACCAATGTGTATATCCTGATACTACTCTATCTTCACCGAACATTAGACGTGCGGACCCTACATGTTCGAGAATCATGCACACATGAACGAGACACCTCTCCGGTCAATAACAAATAGAAGGACCTAGATGCCCATATCGGTTACCACATATTCTATGAATATCATTATCGATCGAAGCACGATGTCAAGGATTTAGTCAATCCCGTATGCAGTTCCCTTTGTCCATCCGTATGTTACTTGCACGAGATTCGATCATTGGTATCTGATACCTAGTTCAATCTCGTTACCGACAAGTCTCTTTACTCATTTTGTAGTACAAGATCCCATGACTAAATCCTTAGTCACATTGCTTGCAAGATTTTTCTGATGTTGTATTACCGAGAGGGCCCAGAGATACCTCTCCGTCACACGGAGTGACAAATACCAGTCTCGATCCATGCCAAACCAACAGACACCCTCGGAGACACGTCTAGAGCACCTTTATGATCACCTAGTTATGAAGTGATGTTTGATAGAACACAAGGTATTCCTGTGGTGTCAGGGAATTGCATGGTCTAATGGTCTTAGGAAAAGATACTTGACATGAAGAAAGCAATAGCAACAAACTATGTCATACGATCAAACGCTATGCTTATGGCCGGGTCTTGTGCATCACATCATTCTCCTAATGATGTGATGTCGTTATCAAATGACAACTCATGTCTATGGTTGGGAAACATTACTATCTTTGATCAACGAGATACTCTAGTAGAGGTTCACTAGGGACATGGTGTTGTTTATATATGCACACATGTATTTAAGTTTTCGGTCAATACAATTCTAGCAAGGATAATATAAGATTATCGTGAACAAGGAACTATAATAATAATCACTTTATTATTGCCTCTAGGTCATATTTCCAACAACCTCCCACGTGCACTAGAGTCAATAATCTAGCTTACACTGTCATGTATCTAACACCCATAGAGTAGTGTTGATCATGTTTTGCTCGTGAGAGAGGTTTAGTCAACGGGCCTGCAACATTTAGATTCGTATGTACTTTGTGAATGTTTATGTCCTCCTCCTTGATGTAATCATGGATGGAATTGAAGTGTCACTTTTTTATGCCCGGTCTTCTTGTGAAACCTGGGATCCTTTGCAATGGCAATGGAAACAACGTTGTCACAAAGGAGAGTCACCGGATCCAGTGCACTAAGCACAACTCCTGTATCCATCATTAACTGCTTCATCTAGGCTCGTTCCTGTGCTGCTACCAAAGCAACTATATATTCCACCTGACATGTAGATGCTGCTACCATGCTTTGCTGGAGCTACACCAGCTGACTGCTCCATCATTTAGAATAATCATGTATTCTTTTTGACACTTCGAGTCATCCAGATTAGTGTCAAATCTAGCATCGAGGTAACCCTTTACAAGGAGATCTTGATCACCTCCATGAACGAGAAACATCTTATTAGTCCTCTTCACGCACTTAAGGATATTCTTGACCGCTGTCTAGTGTTCCACTCCTGGATCACTCTCAAACCTTCCAGCCATACTTATGGCAGGGCACACATCCGGCCTTGTGCGCAACATTGCATACATGATAGAGGCTATGGCTGAGGCATAGGGTATGACTCTCATATTTACTCTATCTTCTTCTGTTGCTGGGCATTGAGTTTAACTCAACCTCACACCTTGTAAAATAGGGAAGAACCCCTTCTTAGACTGATCCATTTTCAACTTCTTCAAAATCTTATCAAGGTATGTGCTATGTGAAAGTCCTATTAATCGTCTCGATCTATCTCTATAGATCTTGATGTCTAATATGTAAGCAGCTTCTCTAAGGTATTTCATTGAAAAACTCTTACTCAAATATATCTTCACGCCTTCCAAAAAGTATATATTGTTTCCAATCAACAATATGCCATCGCATATAATATTAGAAATGCTATAGATCTCCCACTCACTTTCTTGTAAATATAGACTTCTCCATAAACATGTCTGAACCCAAAAGCTTTGACCACCTCATCAAAGAGAAAATTCCAACTCCGAGATGCTTGCACAAGTCCATAAATGGATTTCTAGAGCTTGCATACTTTCTCGACATTTTTGGGATGGACAAAACCTTCCAGTTTCATCATATACAACTCTTACTTCAGGAAACCATTAAGGAACGTTGTTTTGACATCCATCTACGAGATTTCATAATCGAAAAATGCAGCTATTGATAACATAACCCTGATGGACCGAAGCATCACTAGAGGTGACAATTTCTCATCATAGTCAACTCCTTGAACTTGCGAAAACCTTTTTGCGACAAGTCATGCTTTATAGAAAGTGACATCATAATCCTTGTTATTTTTTCTTAAAGATCCATTTGTTTGAATGGCCTTATGATCATCAGGTAAGTCCTCCAAAGTCCATACTTGGTTTTCATACATGGATCCAATCTCGAATTTCATGTCCTCTAGCCATTTGTCAGAATCCGGGCCCATCATCGCTTCTTCATAGCTCATAGATTCACCGTTATCTAACAACATGACCTTTAAGACACGATTACTGTACCACTCAGGGGTAGTACGTTTCCTTGTCGACCTATAAGATTCGGTAGTGACTTTGATCTGAAGTTTCATGATCAACATCATTAGATTTCTCTTCAATTTGTGTAGGTGTCACACGAACACTTCATGTGTTGCACTACTCTCTAACTGAACATCTTCTTGGTTTATTTAATACACCTACTACCTTTCAAAGATGTATGAGTGCTATATTCTCTGATTTTTGTCAAAAGATTGTTAAGGCATTCATGGATAATTTTTCTGTTTGTGGGGCTTCTTTTGATGATTACTTGAGCAACCTTGATCGAGTTTTGCAGAGATGTGAATAAACTAATCTTGTCTTGAATTGGCAGAAGTGCCACTTTATGGTGAATGAAGGCATAATACTTGGGCACAAATTTTTTGAACTAGGTATTGAGGTAGATAAATCTAAAATTGATGCAACTGAGAAAATGCTATGTCCTAAAGATGTTTAGGGTGTAAGAAGTTTTCTTGGTCATGGTGGTTTACATAAAATATGCATTAAAGATTTCGCAAAGATTTCTAGGCTGTTAACTAATCTCTTCAAAAATAGGTTCCCTTTATTTTTGATGATGATTGTGTAACAGACTTTGAAATACTTAAGAAAACCTTAATTTCTGCACCTATTGTTCAACCACCTGATTGGAACTTACCATTTGAAATTGTGTGGATGCTAGTGATTATATTGTTGGTGTTGTTCTAGGACAAGGAGTTGATAAAAATTAAATATTATTCATTATGCTAGTAAAACCCTAGACATCACTCAAAATTTAGGTGTTTGCATGTGATAAGTTTAGACCTTATATTATTGATTCTAAAGTTACGATTCACACTGATCATGCCACGATTAAATACCTTAGGAAGTGAAAGATGCTAAACCTAGACTAATTAGGTGGATTCTTTTACTTCAAGAATTTGACTCGGATATTATTGATAGAAAGGGAGCTGAGAATCCTGTAGCAGATAACTTGTCTATGGTGGAAAATGTTCTTGATGACCCACCGCCTATTGATGATAGTTTTCTTGATCTCCAATTAGCTGTTTAAATGCTTCTTCTAATACTCCTTGGTATGGAGACTATGCTAATTACATTGTTGCTAAATTTATACCACCTAATTTCACGTACCAACAAAAGAAAAAGTTCTTCTTTGACTTCAGACATTACTTTTGGGATGACCCACATCTATATAAAGGAGTAGAGGGTGTTATTAGACGTTGTGTACCTGAGCATGAACAAGAAAAATCCCACGAAAGTTTCATTCCGAAGCATACGGAGGGCACCACCCTGGAGACAGAACTACACATAAGATAATACATGCTGGGTTTTCTTGGCCCACGCCCTTCAAGGATGCACATAAGTTCATTGTTTCTTGCGATGAATATCAAATAATTGGTAATATTAGTAGATTTGAGGAAATGCCTATGAATTATTCACTTGTTATTGAACCATTTGATGTTTGGGGATTTGATTTTATGGGACCTTTTCCTTCCTCTAGTGGGTACACTCATATTTTAGTTTTTGTTGATGATGTTACTAAGTGGGTATCAACTATTCCAACTAGTAGTGCTGATCATAACACTTCTATTAAAAATGAAGAAAGAGGTTATCTTTCCAAGGTTTGGAGTCCCTAGATATTTAATGACTAATGGTGGTTCACATTTTATCCACGCTGCTTTCCGAAAACTTCTAGCTAGATATGATGTTAACGAGAATTGCATGAGCTTATCATCCTCGGTCTAGTGGTTAAGTTGAATTGAGCAACATATAAATAAAAATAATCTTGCAAACGACTATCAATAGATCTAGAAAGAGTTGGTCTAGAAACTTGATGATGCATTATGGGCTTATAGAACTTCTTATAAAAACCATATGGGCATGTCTCCATATAAAATGGTCTATGGAAAAGCATGTCATTTACCTCTTGAGTTAGAACATAGAGCTTATTAGGCAATTAAAGAACTTGATTATGATTTCAAACTTGCCATTGAAAAGAGGTTATTTCATATTTGCTCTTTAGATGAATGAAGGACACAAGCTTATGAAAGTGCCAAGTTGTTTTTAAAAAGGTTAAAAGGTGGAATGACAAAAGAATCCAAAATTGGGAATTTAAAGTAGGAGATAAAGTTCTATTATACAACTCTCATTTCAGATTCTTTGCAGGGAAGCTTATCTCTAAATGGGAAGGACCATACATCATCGAAGTAGTTTATCACTCCGGAGATATTTAGATCAATAAGGCTAAAGGGACTAATCCGGGAGTGGTAAATGGGCAAATAATTAAACATTATATCTCAAGTTGAAACTAACATTATTCAAGTGATGACACCGGAAGAACACATAGAAGAGATCTTCCCGGACACTCCAGAACACTGAAAAAAGAGTAGGCATGTGATATGGTAAGTAAATCGACTCAAAAAATACCATAAAACTTATTTCTATCCGTTTTGGAATATTGGAAAAATTACATAAATAAGAACCGGCGGAGGGGACCCACGAGGAGGTCACAAGTCAAGAGGGCACGCCATACCCCCTGGGCGCACTGGGTTGCCTTGAGGGCCCTCCCAACTCTAATTTCTTCCAAAACAAATATACTGCCATATAAAAATTCATTATATATATTCCTGTATCTTTTGACCACCGCATCCTAGGTTTCTCCTCTTTTCTTGTTTCAAGCTATTTTTTGGCAGGAATCCCACATCTTGGAAGTGCTTATGGCAACTCCAGATCTCCGTAAAAAGCATTGCAAAGTTTGGCCTTCCCCAGACAAACACCCATATAACATAGTATACTATGAGTTGTCCTGAGAAGGAGGAATCTGTAACGCAAGAGGACTGATGACTCACAAGTATAGGGGATCAATCGTAGTCCTTTCGATAAGTAAGAGTGTCGAACCCAACGAGGAGCAGAAGGATCTGACAAGTGGTTTTCAGCAAGGAAATATCTGCAAGCACTGAAATTATCGGTAACAAGTGATTGTGTGGTGAGATGATTCGTAGAGAGCAACAAGTAACAAAAGTAGCAACGGTGCAGCAAAGTGGCCCAATCCCTTTTGTATCAAGGGACAAGCCTGGACAAAGTCTTATAGGAGGAAAAACGCTCCCGAGGACACACGGGAATTTCTGTCATGCTAGTTTCATCATGTTCATATGATTCGCATTCGTTACTTTGATAGTTTGATATGTGGGTGGACCGGCGCTTGGGTACTGCCCTTACTTGGACAAGCATCCCACTTAAGATTAACCCCTCTCGCAAGCATCGGTAACTACGAAAGAAGAATTAAGACAAAGTCTAACCATAGCATTAAACTAGTGGGTCCAAATCAGCCCCTTACGAAGCAATCCATAAACTAGGGTTTAAGCTTCTGTCACTCTAGCAACCCATCATCTACTTACTACTTCCCAATGCCTTCCTCTAGGCCCAAATAATGGTGAAGTGTTATGTAGTCGACGTTCACATAACACCACTAGAGGAAAAACAACATACAACACATCAAATTACCGAACGAATACCAAATTCACATGACTACTATTAGCATGACTTATCCCATGTCCTCAGGAACAAAAGTAACTACTCACAAAGCATAATCATATCCATGACCAGAGAGTTAATGAGTAGCATCAAGGATCTGAACATAAACTCTTCCACCAAGTAATCCAACTAGCATCAACTACAAAGAGTAATCAACACTACTAGCAACCTTACAAGTACCAATCGGAGTCGCGAGACGGAGATTGGTTACAAGTGATGAACTAAGGTTTGGAGATGAGATGGTGCTGATGAAGATGTTGATGGTGACGAGTCCCCTCCGACGAGAGGAGTGTTGGTGATGACGATGGCGACGATTTCCCCCTCCGGGAGGGAAGTTTCCCCGGCAGGATCGTCCTGTCGGAGCTCTAGATTGGTTATGCTCAAGTTTCGCCTCGTGGCGGGGGCGAATCCACGAAAAAGCTCCTCCCCTGATTTTTTCCTCGACGAAACCCTTCATATAGCAAAAGAGGGGGGCAAGTGGGCCAGCAGATTGCCCACAAGCCCTCATGGCGTTGCCTGGGGGTGGCCGCGCCGTGCAGGCTTGTGGCCAACCCCTGGCGCCCCTCTGGCACTTCTTCGGCCCAGTATTTTTTATAAATCCGGAAAAAAATCCTCGTTGATTTTTACGGCGTTTGGAGTTGCGCAGAATAGGTATCTCAACTTTGCTCCACTTTCAGGCCAGAATTCCAGTTGCCGGCATTCTCCCTCTTCATGTAAACCTTGCAAAAGAAGAGAGAAAAGGCATAAGAATTGTACCGTGAAGTGAAATAACAGCCAAAGAAGCGATAAATATCAACATGAAAACATGATGCAAAAAGGACGTATCAAGGACGCCATTCGTAGAGGCGAGAAAAAAACGGGGAAATTTGAAGGGCATCACACTACACCATGGTAGAGCATACGTGACACACTTATGTGGGCAAAGGTCCAATAATCTTCATAAAATAACTGTCATCGTAGCTTTTAAGTTTTGTACTCGGAACATGTGTTGGTGAAGGTACATCATTGTAGACACATTATGTGTCGGCAACCACTGAGCAACCATGTATTTGTTAGTAATTGCTTAATAACGTGTTATGTGTCAGCATATGTATGGGTTTTGATAGTTTTTCAGTCGACATAGGTATGTATTTAGTGATTTAAAATGTGTCGGCATATATAGGGTGTATAGACTCAGATTAAGTGTTGGTAAAGATGGCACGTGTAAATCGACTGCCTTGGCCCGCGATTTGGGCGCGTGAGCAAAAAATTTGAATGTTTCCCCGTCCCTGTGAAATACCCCAAATTGACTCAACCTAATCCATGCCTGACGCCGCTACCGACCTCGCGTTCGATCCAAACCTATCGCCGCTGCTGCCCTCGCATTCGATCCAATCCTGCCGCCATCGCCACCGCCCTCGCACTCCACCCCGTCTTCCCCCTGAGCTCCATCGCCGTCCTCACACCCACCTCCCCCCGAGCTCCATCACCGTCCTCGCAACCCCCTTTCCCCGAGCTCCATCATCGTACTCTCACCCCCTCCCCCTCGAGCTCCATTGTCGTCGTCCTTGCACTCCCTCCCCCTGACATCCAGCCACCGTCCTCGTCAATCCCCGTCGCTATCCCTGTTGTCGTCGGGGTTCTATCTCCCTGTACCGCAGACGATCCATATCCGGGCTCCCTTCCACCACCGGGGATCCATCTCCGGGCTCCTACTGCCATCGGAGCTCCATCTTCGGGCGTGCTGCTGCCAGACCTTTGCTCTACTACTACCGGAGCTGCATCTCCGGGCCTGCTACTGCTGGACCTCTGTAGTGCTCCTGCCACCTAGCATTGGATGTGAGAAGGACTTGGAGTATCATGGAACATACACGGCTATTCATAATATTTTGGAAGCCAACTTCAATCATATCACGAATCTTATGTGTGTTTCGGACTAATTGGTGCTTCAAGTGTTTTGGAGTAGAAACTTTGTGCTCATGTGAGAAGGACTTGGAGTATAAATTTTCGGACCATCTGACTTCTGTGTTCTCTATGGTTGAACTACAATTCTAGTTGTGCTTGTGAACCTATGTGATATATATGGCTATTTGTGAACCTATGTGATATATATGGCTATTTGTGAACCTATGTCAATATATGTATCTTTGTGAACCTATAATCATTGTTGTACATTGTGTCCATCTTGATGTTGTTTGCCGATTGCATTTCAGTATATATGTGAAATTATTGGTTTGGCCGTGCACTACTTACCAACAATTCATGTGTTGGTAAACAAATTCAAACTGTCAGCAAACATACGTACCTACAGGAACAGACTATGTGTTGGCCAAGATATATATCTATGAAGACAACATAAGTGTCGGCAAAGTATGTCCCGAGCCCAACAGAATAATCGACAGCAAAGATAGGTACCTATATAGACAACATAAGGTCGGCAAAGGTATGTGCCTAGCCCAACAGAAAAAGTGTTGGCAAAGATATATACTTAGAAGGACAATCCATGTGTCACCCAAAGTAGGGTGTATGCATACACACGACCTGTCAGCGTAGGTAGGGTGTATGTCCACAAACCAACTGTTGGGAAAGGTAGGGTATATGTACGCAGGCAATCTATCGACATACGTAGGGTGTATGCCGACTAAAAATGTGTGAGGAAGTGAATAACTATCTACAATACTTTTGCTCACAGCAAGTCCTCCGACTGTTCCGTCTTCTGTCAGCATTGATGTTAGCGAAAACTTATGTGTCGGCAAAGGTGCCCTATGCCGACACATAAGTGTGTCATGAAAGCTCTACAGTGGTGTAGTGTCATGTCAAGTCCTTCTCAAAGGACTCCAATAAGGGAGACATACGACTTCCTCTTCCTCGTGATATTTCTTTACGTGAAATTGATGCTTTGAATGCTATGGAAGCTATTTGTTCCTAGAACACGACACTCACTCATGAATCCATTTTACTGGAGGAGTAGAACTGATATTTGGGGAGGATCATCAATAATCTAGAATATTTGTTGTTGAAGTGCAAGCCTACCACGTAATCACCACCATCACCTAGGAAGGAATCTTGAGTACACGCGTATGGGCACCACTGTTAGCTTGTTCCAAGCTTGGGGGAGGTGCCCAGTATCATATCACCATCAATTTTACCACCATTACTATTTTAGTTCAATCCTTTGTTATCCTTGTATTTAGAAGAATAAAGTTTTAGTATGATTTAGTTTTGAGTTTTTGATTTGTGGTCTATCTATCGATGTAATCGAGTTCGAGAATTATATAATAAAGAGTAATTTGAGTTTGTTTTATTTACCTTCTTTCGTCAATACTAGCAATAAAAAGAATTAATAAAATATCATATGCTAATCTCTTTGGGAGTGATGGCTTCACATAAAAAGTGTATGATTGATAAAACTTGTTGGAAGTTGACAAACATAGTATTATTCATTAGTGCAACTGCATGAAAAAGTAATAACGGAGAGAAGTCTCACATATACTATTTTGTACATCTTTTATGATTGTGCCCCCCATTAAATATTCTATGCATGATTAACTAGTTGACGTTGGACAATGAAGACAACATAATGATTTATGTTTGCTTATATTCACATAAAAGTTATATTCTGATGGATCCTCCCACATCTGGTGCTTGCTCATAACCTTTGCTAGCAAAAAACTTCGCACAAAGTAGAAATACTACTTGTGCATACATAAACCCTTAAACCGAGTTTCATGCCATGGGAGTCCACCATACCTACCCATGGATTGAACAAGATCCTTCATGTAAGTTGTCATCGGTGCAAAAGCAACAAAAAATGCTCCTTGCTACTTCTTGAGCTTGCGTTGGTTTACCCTTGAAGAGGAAAGGGTGATGCAGCAAAGTAGATAAGTATTTCCCACGGTTTGTTGAGAACAAATGTATCAATCCAGTAGGAGGAACAAGCAAGGCCCCAATCTTAGTACCTACACAAACAATAAAACACTTGCACCCAACACTAAAAAGGGGTTGTTAATCCCTTCAGAGTTATTTGCAAGGATGAGATCTGATAGAGATAGATATAAAAGATTGCGGAAACAAAAGTAAATAAATTATAGCAAGATATTTTTGGTATTTTTAGTTTATATATCTGAAAGTATAATATGGAAAATAGACTCGGGGCCATAGGTTTCACTAGAGACTTCTCTCATAAAGGAAAATAATATGGTGAGTGAACAAATTACTGTCGAGCAATTGATAGAAAATTTAATAATTATGAAGATATCCAAGGCAATGATTATGCATATAGCCATCACGTCCGTGTCAAGTAGGCCGAGACGGTTCTGCATCTACTACTATTACTCCACACATCGATCGACTCCTGCCTGCATTTAGAGTATTAAATTCATGAAGAACAAAGTAACACATTAAGTAAGATGACATGATGTAGAGGGATAAACTCAAGCAATATGATGAAAACCCCATCTTTTTATCCTCGATGGCAACAATACAGTACATGACTCGCTACCCCTACTATGTCACTGGGTGAGGACACTGCAAGATTGAACCCAAAACTAAGCACTTCTCCCATTGCAAGAATTACCAATCTAGTTGGCCGAACCAAACCAATAACTTGAAGAGACTTGCTAAGACATGAAATCATGCATATAACAATTCATAAGAGATTCAAATAATATTCATAGATAATCTGAACTTAAACTCACAATTCATCGGATCTTGACAAACACACCGCAAAAGAGTATTATATCGGATAGATCTCCATGAAGATCATGAAGAATATGGTATTGAAGATCAAAGAGAGAGAAGAAGCTATCTAGATACTAGTTATGGACCCGTAGGTGTGTGGTGAACTACTCTCGCATCATCGGAGGGGCAATGGAGTTGATGTAGATGCTCCCAGATTACTGCAAAAGGCTCCCGGATTGGATCTCGCGGGAACAGAGGCTCTCGGCGGTGGAAAAGTATTTTCGTGGCACCCTTTAGCGATGGGGAATATTTGGGAATTTGTTGGCCGAAGAATAGGGTTAGGGGACGTGCACGGGACCCACAAGCCAGGGGGCGCGACCCCCCCTAGGGCGCACCCTACGGGTTTGTGGCCTCCCGGTAGGTGTCCTTCCCCCTACTCCAATTCTTCTGGGTTTCTTCTGGTCCAAGAAAAATCATTCCGGAGATTTTATTCCGTTTGGACTCCGTTTAATATTCCTTATGTGCAATACTCAAAAACAGAAGAAAGAAAAACAGAAATTGGCACCAGGCTCTAGATTAATAGGTTAGTCCCAAAAATAATATAAAACAACATATTAATGCATATAAAACATCCAAAACAGATACTATAATAGCATGGAACAATAAAAAATTATAGATACGTTGGAGACGTATCACTCCTCAATATGTATGATCTTTTATTGTAAGGGAAACTAAGCTTTTTATGATCTTGTGATGGCAAAGAAATAAAATCGTTAGGCTGCATAATAAAGGTTGCAATCATAAGGGGAAATATAAAGTGGCGTTCCTTTACATTACCAGCTTGCACATACAAATAAAAAGCACATGTCAACCTGTGCTTCCCTATGCGAAGGACCTATCTTTTACTTTTAGATATTTACTTTTATGCAAGAGTCATTAATGTTCATCCCTATTCCATCCCCATTTACTCTCTACTTGGCAAGCATCATGTTGTGGGGAAAGATCCAAACATATATATCCACTTGGATATAGGTGATCATGAGTGTTAGTTGTTGACACTATCCTCAAGATAACTAGTTGGGCATGGTTAAAAATTATAAACCCATATCCTCCTATGTGTTTGATTGATGCTTTTGTTTCACAAATATGACGTGAGTGTCATCAATCATATAAGGCTAAATGATAGTTGAGTACATGAACTTGCTAAACAAAGCTCGCACATAGACTTTTTCTAAAATATGATGAATTACATAGGTTTGTGGTTTATTCTTTAGCGTGTGAATAGATTATCACTTGTTCATGAGAAGTTTTATGATAATATATTGCTTCTACGATAATGATCATGATGTTTTTATCGACACCTCTCTCTCTAATCATGTGGTCATTATTATCGAGTTCGTCTTTCGCATGAGGACAAGCGAGGTCTAAGCTTGGGGGAGTTGACGCGTGCATTTTCCATCATGGTTTCCTATTCATATTTATAATGATTATAAGAATTATTTCACTCTATGATGCAATCATTTGACCTTTTCTCTCTTATTTCACAAGGTTTATACAAAGAGGGAAATCACCTAAAACTGGAATTCTGAACCTGAAAGGCCATGTAGAAGGTTGGAAATTTTGTGGACACCCAATGACCTAAAACTTCATAGAGAGTTTTTGTGGAAAATATAAGAATTATTGGAGCAAAGAACTACTAGAGGGGGATCGCCACTTGCTCACAAGGCAACATGGCATGGCCACCCCACTGGGTGCGCCCTGATGCCTTGTGCGTCCCATAGGTGGCCTTCGGTGTCCATCTTCTTCTATGTGAAGGGTTTTGACCAAGAAAAATAGGAATACTTTCGGGATGAAGCGCCACCGTCTCAAGGCGGAACCTAGGCAGGAGCTCTTTTGCTCTCTGATAGAGCGATTCTGCGAGGAAAACTTCCCTCTAGGAGGGGGAAATTGAAGCCATCGTCATCATCAATGCTTCCTCCTTCGTTGAAGGAAAAATATTCATCAACATATTCACCAACAACATATCATATCATATTCTAGTTCATCTCTTGTATTCCAAAACCTCATATTGGTACCCATGGGTTGCTAGTAGTGTTGATTACATCTTGTAGTTGATGCTAGTTGGTTCATTTGGTGGAAGATTATATGTTCAGATCCTTAATGATATCCAATACTCCATTGATCTCGAACATGAACATGCTTTGTGAGTAGTTACTTTCATTATTGAGGAGATGGGGTAAGTCTTGTTAATTGTAATCATGTGATGTTGGTATTCGTTCGATATTTTCATGATATGTACATTGTTGCTTCCTTTAGTGGTGTCATGTGAACATCGACTACATGAAACTTGGCCATATTTGGGCCTAAGCGAAGACATTGTGAGTAATAAGTAGATGATGGGTTGATAGAGTGACACAAGCTTAAACCCTAGTTTATGCGTTATTCCGTAAGGGGCTCATTTGGATCCACAAGTTTCATGCTATGGTTAGATTATATTATTTCTTCTTCCATAGTTGTGGATGCTTGCGAGAGGAGGTAATCATAAGTGGGTTGTTTGTTGAAGTAAGAACAACACCCAGGCACCGGTCCACCCACATATCAAATTATGAAAGTAAGGAATGTGAATCAACTAAACACGATGAACGTGACTAGAAGACAATTCCCATGTATCCCCGAGAATGGTTTGCTTTATATAAGAGAACTTTCCTGCTTGTCCTTTGCTATAAAAAGGATTGGGCCACCTTGCTGCACCTATGTTACTATTGGTACTCGTTACTTGTTATGAATTATCTTGCTACAAAACTATCTATCATTGTTACTCACGACACTTGCAGAATAGTTTGTTGAAAACCACTTGTGATTTCCTTTTGCTCTTCGTTGGGTTTGACTCTCTTGCTTATTGAAAGGACTATGATTGATCCCCTATGCTTGTGGGTCATCACATAGCTATAAATCTATGAAAGCTCAACAAAAGCTAAGTGGGCGTGCATCCAACTTGCTTGCTCATGAAGACCTCGGTCATTTCAGTAAGCCCATCATAGGAATATACAAGCCAAGTTCTATGACGAAAAATTCTCACTAGTATATGAAAGTGACAACTCAGGAGAGTCTCTATATAAAACATGGTTCTCCCTCTAAGCACTGTTGACGAGTTGATGGATATACTTCTCGCCCCTCGTTGGTTACCCCAAGTGGAAGGTGGAGATGTAGTCAGTAGCAGATTTCCCTTACACGGGGACTGTAAGGTTTATCGAACCAGGAGGACTCCAAGGATCAAGAAGTAGGTGTCCGCTGCTCTGGTGCTAACAGAAGACGTGGACCTGCACACACAACAAATAACTTTGCTCCCAACGAGTTCAGAGAGGTTGTCAATCTCTCCGGCCTTGTAGTTTGCAAAGAATCAAAACACAAGCAAGAATTGCGATAGTGATTGCAAAGGAAAATTAAATAAAAACGGTAAATGGTGGAGGTGTAAACAATGGTGGTGATATGGACCAGAGTTCCATGATGTTCACTAGTGATGTCTCTCTTCCAAAAGACAATAAACAACTATGTTGGGTAAACAAATTACAGCTGGGCAATTGTCAGAATTATAAATGCACCACAATGCTAATCATGCTACTAAAAAGTTAGAGGCTCAAAAGTAATGGGCAGTACGCCAAGACAAGTAGACCGTTTATCCATCAGCATCTACTCTCTAATTATCCACCTTGAGATATCTATCTAGAACATGTCGCTGGTATTAAGTTGCGATCCCCACCCAAAGTGTAAACTCAAAGCAACGGACAACTGCATTAACGAACTTTGCGTAAGGTAAACAATCCTTGCAACCGTGGTCACAAGCACCATTGTTTTCTCCCTGGTGGCAACATCACATCCCCTAGTCTCATGTTTCTATCACTCAAGCTAGACATCAGGGGGCATGAACCCACAATCATGCATAACGCTCCGTCTTGGAGTTACAATCTACTACTCGGCCGAAGCAATAAAAAGCAACGGAGAACATGCATGAATTACTCAAGAACATAATATAAAAGGAGAACCAAATATATAACTCATCACAATCTAAACATAATCTCATAATCCATCGGATCCGAGTAAACCAAGCATAGCAGCAGCAGGTAAATTACATAGATGCCTTGATCATGTAGGGCAGCTCACAAGGGCTAAGCATTGAAGCACAAGATTGGAGAGAAGACATCACATAGCTACTGGTCATGGACTCATGGTCCAAGGAGGACTACTCACGGCATGTCCGGGAAGCGTCCATGGTGGTGGAGAAGCTCCCGGAGGTCAATCCTCCCTCTGACAGGGTGCCGGGAAGAGGTCTTCTGGCGCTCCCGATCTCGGAAGCGCTGCAGCGGCGGAACGGTGGATAAATTCGTGATCCGGGATCTTCTGGAAGGGTTTTCGGTCGGAGAGGTAAATATAGGCCGAAGGAGGGCAGCAGAGGAGGTGGGCCCCACCCAGGCGACCTGGTGGCACGGCCAGGAGGTGGGCCGCGCAGGGAGGCTGCCTGGGCGAGCCCTGGCTCCCCTTTGGCCCACCTTTGGTGCTCGTGAAGCTTCTGTCACGCTGATTTTTATATATTTTCCTTGGAATTTTTGGGGCTCTATAAATTGGGGTAAAAGTCCCTGCAAAAAAGACATGAGCAGACAGAAACTGGCACTGGGTGTTGGGGAACGTCGCATGGGAAACAAAAAATTTCCTACGCGCACGAAGACCTATCATGGTGATGTCCATCTACGGGAGGGGATGTGTGATCTACGTACCCTTGTAGAGTGTACAGCGGAAGCGTTAGTGAACGCGGTTGATGTAGTGGAACGTCCTCACGTCCCTCGATCCGCCCCGCGAACCGTCCCGCTATCAGTCCCACGATCTAGTGCCGAACGGACGGCACCTCCGCGTTCAGCACACGTACAGCTCGACGATGATCTCGGCCTTCTTGATCCAGCAAGAGAGACGGAGAGGTAGATGAGTTCTCCGGCAGCGTGACGGCGCTCCAGAGGTTGGTGGTGATCTTATCTCAGCAGGGCTCCGCCCGAGCTCCGCAGAAACGCGATCAAGAGGTAAAACCGTGGAGATATGTGGTCGGGCTGCCGTGGCAAAAGTTGTCTCAAATCAGCCCTAAACCCCCACTATATATAGGAGGGAGGGAGGGGAGGAGGCAGCCTCAAACCCTCAAGGTTTGTCCGAAATTTGAGGTGGAGGAGTCCTACTCCAATCCTACTTGGAGTAGGATTCCACCTTCCCACTTGGAAACTCTTTCCACCTTGTGTTTTTCCCTTCTCAAACCTTATGGGCCTTAGTGTTGGGGAACGTCGCATGGGAAACAAAAATTTTCCTACGCGCACGAAGACCTATCATGGTGATGTCCATCTACGAGAGGGGATGAGTGATCTACATACCCTTGTAGATCGTACAGCAGAAGCGATTAGAGATCGCGGTTGATGTAGTGGAACGTCCTCACGTCCCTCGATCCGCCCCGCGAACAATCCCGCGATCAGTCCCACGATCTAGTACCGAACGGACGACACCTCCGCGTTCAGCACACGTACAGCTCGACGATGATCTCGGCCTTCTTGATCCAGCAAGAGAGACGGAGAGGTAGAAGAGTTCTCCGGCAGCGTGACGGCGCTCCGGAGGTTGGTGATGATCTTGTCTCAGCAGGGCTCCGCCCGAGCTCCGCAGAAACACGATCTAGAGGAAAAACTATGGAGGTATGTGGTCGGGCAGCCGTGAGAAAGTCATCTCAAATCTGCCCTAAAAGCCCCATATATATAGGAGGAGGGAGGGGGACCTTGCCTTGGGGTCCAAGGGAACCCCAAGGGGTCGGCCGAGCCAGGGGGGAGGACTCTCCCCCCCCCCCAAACCGAGTCCTACTTGGTTTGGTGGGAGGGAGTCCTTCCCCCTTCCGACTTCTTCCTTTTTTTTTCTTTCTTCCTTTGATTTTTATTCCTTGGCGCATAGGACTTGGTGGGCTGTCCCACCAGCCCACTAAGGGCTGGTGTGAACCCCACAAATACCTATGGGCTTCCCCGGAGTGGGTTGCCCCCCTCCGGTGAACCCCCGGAACCCATTCGTCATTCCCGGTACATTCCCGGTAACTCCGAAAACCTTCCGGTAATCAAATGAGGTCATCCTATATATCAATCTTCGTTTCCGGACCATTCCGGAAACCCTCGTGACGTCCGTGATCTCATTCGGGACTCTGAACAACATTCGGTAACCAACCATATAACTCAAATACGCATAAAACAACGTCGAACCTTAAGTGTGCAGACCCTGCGGGTTCGAGAACTATGTAGACATGAACCGAGAGACTCCTCGGTCAATATCCAATAGCGGGACCTGGATGCCCATATTGGATCCTACATATTCTACGAAGATCTTATCGTTTGAACCTCAGTGCCAAGGATTCGTATAATCCCGTATGTCATTCCCTTTGTCCTTCGGTATGTTACTTGCCCGAGATTCGATCGTCAGTATCCGCATACCTATTTCAATCTCGTTTACCGGCAAGTCTCTTTACTCGTTCCGTAATACAAGATCCCGCAACTTACACTAAGTTACATTGCTTGCAAGGCTTGTGTGTGATGTTGTATTACCGAGTGGGCCCCGAGATACCTCTCCGTCACACGGAGTGACAAATCCCAGTCTTGATCCATACTAACTCAACTAACACCTTCGGAGATACCTGTAGAGCATCTTTATAGTCACCCAGTTACGTTGCGACGTTTGATACACACAAAGCATTCCTCCGGTGTCAGTGAGTTATATGAGCTCATGGTCATAGGAATAAATACTTGACACGCAGAAAACAGTAGCAACAAAATGTAACGATCAACATGCTACGTCTATTAGTTTGGGTCTAGTCCATCACGTGATTCTCCCAATGACGTGATCCAGTTATCAAGCAACAACACCTTGTTTACAATCAGAAGACACTGACTATCATTGATCAACTGTCTAGCCAACTAGAGGCATGCTAGGGACGGTGTTTTGTCTATGTATCCACACATGTAAATGAGTCTTCATTCAATACAATTATAGCATGGATAATAAACTATTATCTTGATACAGGAATTATAATAATAACCATACATTTATTATTGCCTCTAGGGCATAATTCCAACAGTCTCCCACTTGCACTAGAGTCAATAATCTAGCCTTCACATCACTATGTGAATTACATTGTAATAAATCTAACACCCATACAGTTCTGGTGTCGATCATGTTTTGGCCGTGGAAGAGGTTTAGTCAGCGGGTCTGCTACATTCAGATCCGTGTGCACTTTGCATATATTTACGTCCTCCTCCTCGACGTAGTCGCGGATGAGGTTGAAGTGTCGTTTGATGTGTCTGGTCTTCTTGTGAAACCTTGGTTCCTTTGCTAAGGCAATGGCACCAGTGTTGTCACAGAACAAGGTTATTGGATCCAGTGCACTTGGCACCACTCCAAGATCCGTCATGAACTGCTTCATCCAGACACCCTCCTTAGCCGCCTCCGAGGCAGCCATGTACTCTGCTTCACATGTAGAATCTGCTACGACGCTTTGCTTGGAACTGCACCAGCTTACTGCACCCCCATTAAGAATAAATACGTATCCGGTTTGCGACTTAGAGTCGTCCGGATCTGTGTCAAAGCTTGCATCGACGTAACCTTTTACGGCGAGCTCTTCGTCACCTCCATACACGAGAAACATCTCCTTAGTCCTTTTCAGGTACTTTAGGATATTCTTGACCGCTGTCCAGTGATCCACTCCTGGATTACTCTGGAACCTGCCTGCCATACTTATGGCCAGGCTAACATCCGGTCTAGTGCACAGCATCGCATACATGATAGAGCCTATGGCTGAAGCATAGGGGACGGAGCGCATATGCTCTCTATCTTCATCAGTTGCTGAGCACTGAGTCTTACTCAATCTCGCACCTTGTAACACTGGCAAGAACCCTTTCTTGGACTGTTCCATTTTGAACCTCTTCAAAACTTTATCAAGGTATGTGCTTTGTGAAAGTCCTATCAGGCGTTTTGATCTATCCCTATAGATCTTAATGCCTAGAATGTAAGCAGCTTCTCCTAGGTCCTTCATAGAGAAACTTTTATTCAAGTAACCTTTTATGCTCTCCAAAAACTCTACGTTGTTTCCAATCAGCAATATGTCATCCACATATAATATTAGAAACGCCACAGAGCTCCCACTCACTTTCTTGTAAATACAAGATTCTCCAACCACTTGTATAAACCCAAATGCTTTGATCACCTCATCAAAGCGTTTGTTCCAACTCCGAGATGCTTGCACCAGTCCATAAATGGATCGCTGGAGCTTGCACACCTTGTCAGCATTTTTAGGATCGACAAAACCTTCGGGTTGCATCATATACAACTCTTCCTTAAGGAAACCGTTAAGGAACGCCGTTTTGACATCCATCTGCCAAATCTCATAATCGAAAAATGCAGCTATTGCTAACATGATTCTGACGGACTTAAGCATCGCTACGGGAGAGAAAGTCTCATCGTAGTCAATTCCTGGAACTTGTGAAAAACCCTTTGCCACAAGTCGAGCTTTATAAACGGTCACGTTACCGTCAGCGTCCGTCTTCTTCTTAAAGATCCATTTGTTCTGAATAGCCTTGCGGCCCTCAGGCAGTATCTCCAAAGTCCACACTTTGTTCTCATACATGGATCCTATCTCGGATTTCATGGCTTCTAGCCATTTGTTGGAATCTGGGCCCACCATTGCTTCTTCATAATTTGCAGGTTCATTGTTGTCTAACAACATGATTGTCAAGACGGGATTACCGTACCACTCTGGAGCAGCGCGTGATCTCGTCGACCTGCGTGGTTCAACAGAAACTTGAACTGGAGTTTCATGATCATCATCATTAACTTCCTCCTCAACCGGCGTCGCAATGACAGAGGTTTCCCCCTGCCCTGCGCCACCATCCAGAGGGATGAGAGGTTCGACAACCTCGTCAAGTTCTATCTTCCTCCCACTCAATTCTCTCGAGAGAAACTCCTTCTCGAGAAAAGTTCCGTTCTTAGCAACAAACACTTTGCCTTCGGATTTGAGATAGAAGGTGTACCCAACTGTCTCTTTTGGGTAACCTATGAAGACGCATTTTTCCGCTTTGGGTTCCAGCTTTTCAGGCTGAAGCTTTTTGACATAAGCATCACATCCCCAAACTTTAAGAAACGACAATTTTGGTCTTTTGCCATACCACAGTTCGTATGGTGTCGTCTCAACGGATTTTGATGGTGCCCTATTTAAAGTGAATGCAGCTGTTTCTAATGCATAACCCCAAAATGATAACGGCAAATCAGTAAGAGACATCATAGATCGCACCATTTCTAATAAAGTACGATTACGACGTTCGGACACACCATTACGCTGTGGTGTTCCAGGCGGTGTTAACTGCGAAACAATTCCACATTGTCTTAAGTGAGCACCAAACTCGAAACTCAGATATTCACCCCCACGATCAGACCGTAGGAACTTGATCTTCTTGTTACGATGATTTTCTACTTCACTCTGAAATTGCTTGAACTTTTCAAATGTCTCAGACTTGTGCTTCATTAAGTAGACATAACCATATCTACTTAAATCGTCAGTGAAGGTGAGAAAATAACGATATCCGCCGCGTGCGTCCACGCTCATCGGACCACACACATCGGTATGTATGATTTCCAACAAGTCACTTGCACGTTCCATTGTTCCGGAGAACGGAGTTTTAGTCATCTTGCCCATGAGGCATGGTTCGCACGTGTCAAGTGAATCAAAGTCAAGTGACTCCAAAAGTCCATCAGCATGGAGTTTCTTCATGCGCTTTACACCAATATGACCTAAGCGGCAGTGCCACAAAAATATGGCGCTATCATTGTTTACTCTTACTCTTTTGGTCTCAATGTTATGTATATGCGTATCGCTATCGAGATTCAATATGAACAATCCTCTCACATTCGGTGCATGACCATAAAAGATGTTACTCATAGAAATAGAACAACCATTATTCTCAGACTTAAAAGAGTAACCGTCTCGCAATAAACAAGATCCAGATATAATGTTCATGCTCAACGCAGGCACTAAATAACAATGATTTAAGTTCATCACTAATCCCGATGGTAGTTGAAGTGACACGGTGCCGACGGCGATTGCATCAACCTTGGAACCGTTTCCTACGCGCATCGTCACTTCGTCTTTCGCCAGCCTCCGTCTATTCCGCAGTTCCTGCTTCGAGTTGCAAATGTGAGCAACAGAACCGGTATCGAATACCCAGGCACTACTACGAGAGCTGGTTAAGTACACATCAATAACATGTATATCAAATATACCTGATTTTTCTTTGCCCGCCTTCTTATCTGCCAGATACTTGGGGCAATTGCGCTTCCAGTGACCCATACCCTTGCAATAGAAGCACTCTGTTTCAGGCTTAGGTCCAGCCTTGGGTTTCTTCGGCGGATTGGCAACAGGCTTGCCGCTCTTCTTCGAATTGCCCTTCTTGCCATTGCCGTTTCTCTTGAAACTAGTGGTCTTGCTTACCATCAACACTTGATGTTCTTTACGGAGTTCAGACTCTGCGACTTTCAGCATCGCAAACAACTCGCCGGGAAACTTGTTCATCCCTTGCATGTTGTAGTTCAACACAAAGCCTTTATAGCTTGGCGGCAGTGATTGGAGGATTCTGTCAGTGATAGCTTCTTGCGGGAGTTCAATCCCCAGTTCAGCTAGACGGTTTGAGTACCCAGACATTTTGAGCACATGTTCACTGACAGACGAGCTTTCCTCCATCTTGCAAGCATAGAATTTATCGGAGGTCTCATACCTCTCGATCCGGGCGTTCTTCTGAAAGATAAACTTCAACTCCTGGAACATCTCAAATGCTCCATGACGCTCAAAGCGACGTTGAAGTCCCGGCTCTAAGCCATACAAGACTGCACATTGAACTATTGAGTAGTCCTCCTTACGTGCTAGCCAAGCGTTCTTAACATCTTGATCAGCCGTAGCGGGTGGTTCATCTCCTAGCGCAGCATTAAGGACATAATCCTTCTTTCCAGCTTGTAAGATTAGCTTAAGATTACGAGCCCAGTCTACAAAGTTGCTTCCATCATCTTTCAACTTAGCTTTCTCTAGGAACGTATTAAAATTGAGGATGACACTTGCGTGAGCCATGATCTACAACACAAATATATTCAAAGTGGACTTAGACTATGTTCAAGATAGTTAGAGTTCAACTTAATCAAATTATATGCTAAACTCCCACTCAAAAAGTACATCTCTCTAGTCATTTGAGTGGTTCATGATCCACTTATACTATCCCAAGTCCGATCATCACGTGAGTCGAGAGTAGTTTCAGTGGTAAGCATCCCTATGCTAATCATATCAACTATATGATTCATGATCGACCTTTCGGTCTCATGTGTTCCGAGGCCATGTCTGCACATGCTAGGCTCGTCAAGCTTAACCCGAGTGTTCCGCGCGCGCAACTGTTTTGCACCCGTTGTATGTGAACGTTGAGTCTATCACACCCGATCATCACGTGGTGTCTCGAAACGACGAACTGTAGCAACGGTGCACAGTCGGGGAGAACACAATTTCGTCTTGAAATTTTAGTGAGAGATCACCTCATAATGCTACCGTCGTTCTAAGCAAAATAAGGCGCATAAAAGGATTAACATCACATGCAATTCATAAGTGACATGATATGGCCATTATCACGTGCTTCTTGATCTCCATCACCAAAGCACCGGCACGATCTTCTTGTCACCGGCGCCACACCATGATCTCCATCATCATGATCTCCATCAACGTGTCGCCATCGGGGTTGTCGTGCTACTTATGCTATCACTACTAAAGCTACATCCTAGCAAAATAGTAAACGCATCTGCAAGCACATATGTTAGTATAAAGACAACCCTATGGCTCCTGCCGGTTGCCGTACCATCGACGTGCAAGTCGATATTTCTATTACAACATGATCATCTCATACATCCAATATATCACATCACATCATTGGCCATATCACATCACAATCATACCCTGCAAAAACAAGTTAGACGTCCTCTAATTTTGTTGTTGCATGTTTTACGTGGTGACCAAGGGTATCTAGTAGGATCGCATCTTACTTACGCAAACACCACAACGGAGATATATGAGTTGCTATTTAACCTCATCCAAGGACCTCCTCGGTCAAATCCGATTCAACTAAAGTTGGAGAAACCGTCACTTGCCAGTCATCTTTGAGCAAAGGGGGTTACTCGTAATGATGAAACCAGTCTCTCGTAAGCGTACGAGTAATGTCGGTCCAAGCCGCTTCAATCCAACAATACCGCGGAATCAAGAAAAGACTAAGGAGGGCAGCAAAACGCACATCACCGCCCGCAAAACCTTTTGTGTTCTACTCGAGAAGACATCTACGCATGAACCTAGCTCATGATGCCACTGTTGGGGAACGTCGCATGGGAAACAAAAATTTTCCTACGCGCACGAAGACCTATCATGGAGATGTCCATCTACGAGAGGGGATGAGTGATCTACATACCCTTGTAGATCGTACAGCAGAAGCGATTAGAGATCGCGGTTGATGTAGTGGAACGTCCTCACGTCCCTCGATCCGCCCCGCGAACAATCCCGCGATCAGTCCCACGATCTAGTACCGAACGGACGGCACCTCCGCGTTCAGCACACGTACAGCTCGACGATGATCTCGGCCTTCTTGATCCAGCAAGAGAGACGGAGAGGTAGAAGAGTTCTCCGGCAGCATGACGGCGCTCCGGAGGTTGGTGATGATCTTGTCTCAGCAGGGCTCCGCCCGAGCTCCGCAGAAACACGATCTAGAGGAAAAACTATGGAGGTATGTGGTCGGGCAGCCGTGAGAAAGTCGTCTCAAATCTGCCCTAAAAGCCCCATATATATAGGAGGAGGGAGGGGGACCTTGCCTTGGGGTCCAAGGGAACCCCAAGGGGTCGGCCGAGCCAGGGGGGAGGACTCTCCCCCCCCAAACCGAGTCCTACTTGGTTTGGTGGGAGGGAGTCCTTCCCCCTTCCCACTTCTTCCTTTTTTTTTTCTTTCTTCCTTTGATTTTTATTCCTTGGCGCATAGGACTTGGTGGGCTGTCCCACCAGCCCACTAAGGGCTGGTGTGACCCCCACAAATACCTATGGGCTTCCCCGGAGTGGGTTGCCCCCCTCCGGTGAACCCCCGGAACCCATTCGTCATTCCCGGTACATTCCCGGTAACTCCGAAAACCTTCCGGTAATCAAATGAGGTCATCCTATATATCAATCTTCGTTTCCGGACCATTCCGGAAACCCTCGTGACGTCCGTGATCTCATCCGGGACTCCGAACAACATTCGGTAACCAACCATATAACTCAAATACGCATAAAACAACGTCGAACCTTAAGTGTGCAGACCCTGCGGGTTCGAGAACTATGTAGACATGAACCGAGAGACTCCTCGGTCAATATCCAATAGCGGGACCTGGATGCCCATATTGGATCCTACATATTCTACGAAGATCTTATCATTTGAACCTCAGTGCCAAGGATTCGTATAATCCCGTATGTCATTCCCTTTGTCCTTCGGTATGTTACTTGCCCGAGATTCGATCGTCAGTATCCGCATACCTATTTCAATCTCGTTTACCGGCAAGTCTCTTTACTCGTTCCTAATACAAGATCCCGCAACTTACACTAAGTTACATTGCTTGCAAGGCTTGTGTGTGATGTTGTATTACCGAGTGGGCCCCGAGATACCTCTCCGTCACACGGAGTGACAAATCCCAGTCTTGATCCATACTAACTCAACTAACACCTTCGGAGATACCTGTAGAGCATCTTTATAGTCACCCAGTTACGTTGCGACGTTTGATACAAACAAAGCATTCCTCCGGTGTCAGTGAGTTATATGAGCTCATGGTCATAGGAATAAATACTTGACACGCAGAAAACAGTAGCAACAAAATGACACGATCAACATGCTACGTCTATTAGTTTGGGTCTAGTCCATCACGTGATTCTCCCAATGACGTGATCCAGTTATCAAGCAACAACACCTTGTTTACAATCAGAAGACACTGACTATCATTGATCAACTGGCTAGCCAACTAGAGGCATGCTAGGGACGGTGTTTTGTCTATGTACCCACACATGTAAATGAGTCTTCATTCAATACAATTATAGCATGGATAATAAACTATTATCTTGATACAGGAATTATAATAATAACCATACATTTATTATTGCCTCTAGGGCATAATTCCAACACTTAGTGGGAACTTATTCCAGCCCACTAGGGGCTGGTTTATCTCTTCCAATAGCCCATGAGACCCCTTGGGGCGTGACACCCCTCTCGATGGTCCCCGTCACCCCTCCTGGCACTCCCGCTACACTACCGATGAGCCTGAAACTTTTCCGGTAATGCCCGAAAACTTTCCGGTAACCAAATGAGGTCATCCTATATATCAATCTTCGTCTCCGGACCATTCCGGAAACCCTCGTGACGTCCGCGATCCCATCCGGGACTCCGAACAACATTCGGTAACCAACCATATAACTCAAATACGCATAAAACAACGTCGAACCTTAAGTGTGCAGACCCTGCGGGTTCGAGAACTATGTAGACATGACCCGAGAGACTCCTCGGTCAATATCCAATAGCGGGACCTGGATGACCATATTGGATCCTACATATTCTACGAAGATCTTATCGTTTGAACCTCAATGCCAAGGATTCATATAATCCCGTATGTCATTCCCTTTGTCCTTCGGTATGTTACTTGCCCGAGATTCGATCGTCAGTATCCGCATACCTATTTCAACCTCGTTTACCGGCAAGTCTCTTTACTCGTTCCGTAATACAAGATCTCGCAACTTACACTAAGTCACATTGCTTGCAAGGCTTGTGTGTGATGTTGTATTACCGAGTGGGCCCCGAGATACCTCTCCGTCACACGGAGTGACAAATCCCAGTCTCGATCCATACTAACTCAACTAACACCTTCGGAGATACCTGTAGAGCATCTTTATAGTCACCCTGTTACGTTGCGACGTTTGATACACACAAAGCATTCCTCCGGTGTCAGTGAGTTATATGATCTCATGGTCATAGGAACAAATACTTGACACGCAGAAAAGAGTAGCAACAAAATGACACGATCAACATGCTACGTCTATTAGTTTGGGTCTAGTCCATCACATGATTCTCCTAATGATGTGATCCCGTTATCAAGTAACAACACTTGCCTATGGTCAGGAAACCTTGACCATCTTTGATCAACGAGCTAGTCAACTAGAGGCTTACTAGGGACAGTGTTTTGTCTATGTATCCACACATGCACTGTGTTTCCAATCAATACAATTATAGCATGGATAATAAACGATTATCATGAACAAAGAAATATAATAATAACTAATTTATTATTGCCTCTAGGGCATATTTCGAACAGTCTCCCACTTGCACTAGAGTCAATAATCTAGTTCACATCACCATGTGATTCCAACGAATCCAACACCCATATAGTTATGGGGTCTGATCACGTCTTGCTCGTGAGAGAGGTTTTAGTCAACGGTTCTGAAACTTTCATATCCGTGTGTTCTTTACAAATATTTATGTCATCTTATAGATGCTGCTACTATGTGTAATTCGGAAACACTCCAAATATCTACTCTACTATACGAATCCGTTTCACTACTCATAGTTATTCGGATTAGTGTCAAAGCTTGCATCGACGTAACCATTTACGACGAACTCTTTAACCACCTCCATAATCGAGAAAAATTTCTTAGTCCATCAGTTACTAAGGTTAAATTTTGACCACTGCTAGTGATTCAATCATGGATCACTCTGTGTACCTCTCAACAGACTTTGAGTCAAGGCACACATCAGGTGCGGTACCCAGCATGGCATACTTCAGATTCTACGGCCAAGGCATAGAAGACGACCTTCGTCTATTCTCTTTATTCTGCCGTGGTCGGGTTTTGAGTCTTACTCAAATCCACACCTTACAACACAACCAAGAACTCCTTCTTTGCTGATCTATTTTGAGCTCCTTCAAAAACTTGTCAAGGCATGCCTCTTGTTGAAACTTCCATTAAGCGCTTTCGATCTATCTCCATAGATTTTTGATGCTCAACGTTCAAGTAGCGCAATCTAGGTACTCCTTTGAAAACTCCTTTCAAACAACCTTGTATGCTTTACAGAAATTCTACATTACTTCTGATCCACAATATGTCAACCACATATACTCACCAGACATTCTATAGTGCTCCCACTCACTTCTTTGGAAATACAAGTTTCTCACAAACTTTGTACAAACCCAAAATCTTTGATCATCTCATCAAAGTGTATATTCCAACTCCGAGATGCTTGCACCAGTCCATTTAAGGATCGCTGGAGCTTGCATACTTGCTAGTATCTTTAGGATCGACAAAACCTCATGGTTGTATCTCATACAATGTTTGCTCAAGGAAACCGTCGAGGAAACAATGTTTTGACATCCTACATGCAATATTTTATAAATAATGCAGCAACTACTAACATAATTCTAACAGACTTTTAGCATCGCTACGAGTGAGAAAGTCTCATCATAGTCAACTGTTTGATCTTGTCGGAAACATCTTTGCGACAAGTCGAGCTTTTCTTAATAGTGACTTATCACTATCATCGTCTGTCTTCCTTTTAAAGATCCATCTTTACTCAATAGTCATATGACCATCAAGTAGTTCTTCCAAAGTCTACACTTTGTTTTCATACATGGATCCTCTCTCGGATTTCATGGCTTCCAGCCATTTGTCGAAATCTGGGCCCACCATTGCTTTCTCCATAACTCGTAGGTTCACTGTTGCTCAACAACATGACCTCCAAGACAGGGTTACCGTAGCACTCTGTAGTAGTACGCGACCTTGTCAACCTACGAGGCTTGTAGTAACTTGATCCGATGCTCGATGATCACCATCATCAGCTTTCACTTCAATTGGTGTAGGCGCCACAGGAACAACTTCCCGCGCCCTGCTACACACTGGTTGAAGTGATGGTTCAATAACCTCATCAAGTTCTACCACCCTCCCACTCAATTATTTCGAGAGAAACCTTTCCTCGAGAAAGGATCCGTTTCTAGAAACAAACATTTGCTTTCCGATCTGAGATAGGAGATGTACCCAACTGTTTTGGATATCCTATGAAGATGCATTTATCCGCTTTGGGTTCGAGCTTATCAGACTGAAACTTTTTCACGTAAGTGTCGAAACCCCAAACTTTCAAGAAACGACAGTTTAGATTTCTCTAAACCTCAGTCTATACTGTGTCATCTCAACGGAAATACGTGGTGCCCTATTTAAAGTGAATGCGGTTGTCTCTAATGCTTAACCCATAAATGATAGTGGTAATTCGATAAGAGACATCATAGCATGCACCATACCAAATAGTGTGTGGCTATGACGTTGAGACACATCATCACACTACGATGTTCTAGGTGGCATGAACTGCGAAACAATTTCCACATTGTCTTAACTGCGTACCAAAACTCGTAACTCAGATATTCATTTCTATGATCATATCGTAGATAGTTTATCCTCTTGTTACGACGAACTTCACTCCGAAACAGAATTGAACTTTTCAATATTTCAGACTTGTGATTCATTAAGCAAATACTCTAGTATCTACTCAAATCGTCATTGAAGTAAGAACATAATGATATCCACTGCGTGCCTCAGCACCCATTGGACTGCATACATCAAAATGTATCACTTCCAACAAGTTACTATCTTATTTCATCTCAATGAAAACAAGGCCTTGCTCATGTGGTATGATTTGCATGTCACTAGTGATTCAAAATCAAGTGAGTATAAAGATCCATCAGCATGGAGCCTCTTCATGCAATTTATACCAACATGACTCAAGCGGCAGTGCCACAAGTAAGTGGTACTATCATCATTACCTCGTATCTTTTGGCACCAATATCATGAACATGTGTAACACTACGATCGAGATTCAATAAACCATCGAAGCTGATTATTCAAGAAAATAGAGTAACCATTATTCTCTTTAAATGAATAATCGTATTGCAATAAACACGATCCAATCATGTTCATGCTTAACGCAAGCACCAAATAACAATTATTTAGGTTTAACACCAATCCCGATGGTAGAGGGAGCGTGCGACGTTTGATCATATCAACCTTGGAAACACTTCCAACACGTATCGTCACCTCGCCTTTAGCTAGTCTCCGTTTATGCCGTAGCTTTTATTTCGTG
This sequence comes from Hordeum vulgare subsp. vulgare, assembly GCF_904849725.1. Lineage (NCBI taxonomy): Eukaryota > Viridiplantae > Streptophyta > Magnoliopsida > Poales > Poaceae > Hordeum > Hordeum vulgare. The sequence continues at coordinate 582,747,630 of NC_058521.1, forward strand.
TTACTAATCACTTAGCAACCGAACCGGTATCCAATACCCTCATGCTACTAGGAGTACTAGTAAAGTACACATCAACATCATGTATATCAAATATACTTCTTTCGACTTTTGCCAGCCTTCTTATCTACCAAGTATCTAGAGTTGCTCCGCCTCAGTGACTGTTCCCCTCATTACAGAAGTACTTAGTCTCGGGTTTGGGTTTAATCTTGGGTCTCTTCATTAGTGCAGCAACTGTTTTGCCGTTTCACGAAGTATCCCTTCTAGCCCTTGCCTTTCTTGAAACTTAGTGGTTTTACAAACCATCAACTATTGATGCTTCTTCTTGATTTCTACTTTCGCAGTGTCAAACATTGCGAATCGCTCAAGGATCATTGTATCTATCCTTGATATTATAGTTCATCACGAAGCTCTCACATCTTGGTGGTAGTGGCTTTGAAGAACCATCACTATGTCATCTGGAAGATTAACTCCCACTTGATTCAAGTGATTGTCGTACTCAGACAATCTGAGCACACGCTCAACGATTGAGCTTTTCTCCTTTACTTTGTGGACAAAGAATCTTGTCGGAGGTCTCGTACCTCTCAACAAGGGCACGAGCATGAGATCAAAATTTCATCTCTTTAGAACATCACTTATGTTCCGTGACGTTTCAAAACGTCTTCGGTGCCTTGCTTCTAAGCCATTAAGTATTTTGCACTGAACTATCGTGTAGTCATCAGAAACATGTATGTCGGATGTTCACAGCATCCACAGATGATGCTCGAGGTGCAGCACACCGAGTGGTGCATTAAGGATATAAGCCTTCTACGCAGCAACGAGGACAATCCTCTTCAATGTTTGCTAATATCAACTTTCAACTAAATTTTCTCTAGGAACATATAAAAACAGTAGAGCTATAGCGCAAGCTACATCGTAATTCGCAAAGACCATTAGACTATGTTCATGACAATTAGTTCAATTAATCATATTACTTAAGAACTCCCAGTCAAAAAGTACATCTCTCTAGTCATTTGAGTGGTACATGATCCAAATCCACTATCTCTAGTCCGATCATCACGTGAGTCGAGAATAGTTTCAGTGGTAAGCATCTCTATGCTAATCATATCAACTATAATATTCATGCTCGACCTTTCGGTCTCATGTGTTCCGAGGCCATGTATGCACATGCTAGGCTCGTCAAGCTTAACCCGAGTGTTCTGCGTGTGCAACTGTTTTGCACCCGTTGTATGTGAACGTTGAGTCTATCACACCAGATCATCACGTGGTGTCTCGAAACGAAGAACTGTCACAACGGTGCACAGTCGGGGAGAACACAATTTCGTCTTGAAATTTTAGTGAGAGATCACCTCATAATGCTACCGTCGTTCTAAGCAAGATAAGGTGCAAAAAGGATTAACATCACATGCAATTCATAAGTGACATGATATGGCCATCATCATGCGCTTCTTGATCTCCATCACCAAAGCACCGACACGATCTTCTTGTCACCGGCGTCCCCACCATGATCTCCATTAACGTGTCGCCATCGGGGTTGTCATGCTACTCATGCTATTACTACTAAAGCTACGTCCTAGCAATATAGTAAACGCATCTGCAAGCACAAACGTTAGTTTAAAGACAACCCTATGGCTCCTGCCGGTTGCCGTACCATCGACGTGCAAGTCGATATTAACTATTACAACATGATCATCTCATACATCCAATATATCACATCACATCGTTGGCCATATCACATCACAAGCATACCCTGCAAAAACAAGTTAGACGTCCTCTAATTTTGTTGTTGCATGTTTTACGTGGTGACCATGGGTATCTAGTAGGATCGCATCTTACTTACGTAAACACCACAACGGAGATATATGAATTGCTATTTAACCTCATCCAAGGACCTCCTCGGTCAATTCCGATTCAACTAAAGTTGGAGAAACTGACACCCGCCAGTCATCTTTGAGCAACGGAGTTACTCGTAGCGATGAAACCGTTCTCTCGTAAGCGTACGAGTAATGTCGGTCCGAGCCGCTTCGATCCAACAATACCGCGGAATCAAGAAAAGACTAAGGAGGGCAGCAAAACGCACATCACCGCCCACAAAAACTTTTGTGTTCTACTCGAGAAGACATCTACGCATGAACCTAGCTCATGATGCCACTGTTGGGGAACGTCGCATGGGAAACAAAAATTTTCCTACGCGCACGAAGACCTATCATGGTGATGTCCATCTACGAGAGGGGATGAGTGATCTACGTACCCTTGTAGACTGTACAGCAGAAGCGTTAGTGAACGCGGTTGATGTAGTGGAACGTCCTCACGTCCCTCGATCCGCCCCGCGAACCGTCCCGCGATCAGTCCCACGATCTAGTGCCGAACGGACGGCACCTCCGCGTTCAGCACACGTACAGCTCGACGATGATCTCGGCCTTCTTGATCCAGCAAGAGAGACGGAGAGGTAGATGAGTTCTCCGGCAGCGTGACGGCGCTCCAGATGTTGGCGGTGATCTTATCTCAGCAGGGCTCCGCCCGAACTCCGCAGAAACGCGATCTAGAGGTAAAACCGTGGAGATATGTGGTCGGGCTGCCGTGGCAAAAGTTGTCTCAAATCAGCCCTAAACCCCCACTATATATAGGAGGGAGGGAGGGGAGGAGGCAGCCTCAAACCCTCAAGGTTTGGCCGAAATTTGAGGTGGAGGAGTCCTACTCCAATCCTACTTGGAGTAGGATTCCACCTTCCCACTTGGAAACTCTTTCCACCTTGTGTTTTCCCCTTCTCAAACCTTATGGGCCTTAGTGGGAACTTATTCCAGCCCACTAGGGGCTGGTTTATCTCTTCCAATAGCCCATGAGACCCCTTGGGGCGTGACACCCCTCTCGATGGTCCCCGTCACCCCTCCCGGCACTCCCGGTACACTACCGATGAGCCCGAAACTTTTCCGGTAATGCCTGAAAACTTTCCGGTAACCAAATGAGGTCATCCTATATATCAATCTTCGTCTCCGGACCATTCCGGAAACCCTCGTGACGTCCGCGATCCCAACCGGGACTCCGAACAACATTCGGTAACCAACCATATAACTCAAATACGCATAAAACAACATCGAACCTTAAGTGTGCACACCCTACGGGTTCGAGAACTATCTAGACATGACCTGAGAGACTCCTCGGTCAATATCCAATAGCGGGACCTGGATGCCCATATTGGATCCTACATATTCTACGAAGATCTTATCGTTTGAACCTCAATGCCAAGGATTCGTATAATCCCGTATGTCATTCCCTTTGTCCTTCGGTATGTTACTTGCCCGAGATTCGATCGTCAGTATCCGCATACCTATTTCAATCTCGTTTACCGGCAAGTCTCTTTACTCGTTCCGTAATACAAGATCCCGCAACTTACACTTAGTTACATTGCTTGCAAGGCTTGTGTGTGATGTTGTATTACCGAGTGGGCCCCGAGATACCTCTCCGTCACACGGAGTGACAAATCCCAGTCTTGATCCATACTAACTCAACTAACACCTTTGGAGATACCTGTAGAGCATCTTTATAGTCACCCAGTTACGTTGCGACGTTTGATACACACAAAGCATTCCTCCGGTGTCAGTGAGTTATATGAGCTCATGGTCATAGGAATAAATACTTGACACGCAGAAAACAGTAGCAACAAAATGACACGATCAACATGCTACGTCTATTAGTTTGGGTCTAGTCCATCACGTGATTCTCCCAATGACGTGATCCAGTTATCAAGCAACAACACCTTGTTTACAATCAGAAGACACTGACTATCATTGATCAACTGGCTAGCCAACTAGAGGCATGCTAGGGACGGTGTTTTGTCTATGTATCCACACATGTAAATGAGTCTTCATTCAATACAATTATAGCATGGATAATAAACTATTATCTTGATACAGGAATTATAATAATAACCATACATTTATTATTGCCTCTAGGGCATAATTCCAACACTTAGTGGGAACTTATTCCAGCCCACTAGGGGCTGTTTTATCTCTTCCAATAGCCCATGAGACCCCTTGGGGCGTGACACCCCTCTCGATGGTCCCCGTCACCCCTCCTGGCACTCCCGCTACACTACCGATGAGCCTGAAACTTTTCCGGTAATGCCCGAAAACTTTCCGGTAACCAAATGAGGTCATCCTATATATCAATCTTCGTCTCCGGACCATTCCGGAAACCCTCGTGACGTCCGCGATCCCATCCGGGACTCCGAACAACATTCGGTAACCAACCATATAACTCAAATACGCATAAAACAACGTCGAACCTTAAGTGTGCAGACCCTGCGTGTTCGAGAACTATGTAGACATGACCCGAGAGACTCCTCGGTCAATATCCAATAGCGGGACCTGGATGCTCATATTGGATCCTACATATTCTACGAAGATCTTATCGTTTGAACCTCAATGCCAAGGATTCATATAATCCCGTATGTCATTCCCTTTGTCCTTCGGTATGTTACTTGCCCGAGATTCGATCGTCAGTATCCGCATACCTATTTCAACCTCGTTTACCGGCAAGTCTCTTTACTCGTTCCGTAATACAAGATCTCGCAACTTACACTAAGTCACATTGCTTGCAAGGCTTGTGTGTGATGTTGTATTACCGAGTGGGCCCCGAGATACCTCTCCGTCACACGGAGTGACAAATCCCAGTCTCGATCCATACTAACTCAACTAACACCTTCGGAGATACCTGTAGAGCATCTTTATAGTCACCCTGTTACGTTGCGACGTTTGATACACACAAAGCATTCCTCCGGTGTCAGTGAGTTATATGATCTCATGGTCATAGGAACAAATACTTGACACGCAGAAAAGAGTAGCAACAAAATGACACGATCAACATGCTACGTCTATTAGTTTGGGTCTAGTCCATCACATGATTCTCCTAATGATGTGATCCCGTTATCAAGTAACAACACTTGCCTATGGTCAGGAAACCTTGACCATCTTTGATCAACGAGCTAGTCAACTAGAGGCTTACTAGGGACAGTGTTTTGTCTATGTATCCACACATGCACTGTGTTTCCAATCAATACAATTATAGCATGGATAATAAACGATTATCATGAACAAAGAAATATAATAATAACTAATTTATTATTGCCTCTAGGGCATATTTCGAACACCGGGTGCATTGAGTTAGGAGGTTAGTCCAAATATGTGTAAAAAGGTATAAAAGTGTAGCAAAACATGTAACAGTGTCACCCAAAAGATCATGGGACAAACAGTAATTATAGATACGTTTGGGACATATCAAGCACAAGTGTGGAAAAAAGATAGTAACACTGTCCCTTCTCTCTTTTCTCCCATTTTCTTTTTTTTCTTTTTTCCCTTCTTGTTCTCCTTTTTATCGATTTCTTTCTTGGTTGGCTTTGCTTTTTCGCCTCCCTCATTTATTTAATTTTCATCCGGAGTCTCATCCCTACTTGTGGGGGGATCATAGTCTACATCATCCTTTGCTCACTAGGATAGTGCTCTAGTAATGAGGATCGTCACACTTTTATTTACTTACAATTCAATATGGAAAATTATACAAGATGACTCTATATGAATAGCTCTGGAAGTGTACCGGGATGTGTAATGATCTAGCATAGCAAGGATATCAAAAAGTGTATGAGACATGGAAATATCATGCTGGCTACCTTACAATCACTTAAAGCAATATGATGATGAACACACAAGTCATGTGACAGAACGGTGGAAGTTGCACGACAATATATCTCGGAATGGTTATGGAAATGACATGATAGGTTGGTACGGTGGCTGTTTTGATGAAGATATAGAGTGGCTTATGTGCGATATAGCATATCATATCATGGGATTTGGATGCACCGACTCTCGAGGTGAGAATGGGCAATGCACGGTACCGAAGAGACTAACAACTATGGAAATATGAGAGTGTGCATATCCATGGATTAACATTAGTCATAAAGAACTCACATACTTATTATAAAGACTTATTAGCTCTCTGTAATCAAAGCACTACCAACATGCCCCTAGGGAGGAGGTTGGTAGGAGCTAACCATTGCGTGCCTGTGACCCGAACACCACAACATGATTTCAATCATGTATAAGAATGCTCAAACATCATCACCACTCCATAACCAATATTTATAAAAAATAATAAATAACAAGCTTTATTATCGATATTTCTACTAACCAATGATCATATAATCATTCCTTTTTATATTACCACATCAATATAATTAACCCACACTTCTCTTTTATGATGAGCTACCTGAAAGTTTTTATTATATCCCCCTTGAATAGATATCCTTTTTTGGACTAATATTATAACACATGCATATTACCATTACTATTTCTTAGGTTCCCAATAATATTTAAGTGAATCATGAGAGTACAATTATTTCTCTAAAATCTGAACACCACCGTGCTCTAAAAGATTTAATGGAAGCATTAGAGCAAATGTCTAGCTCAAAAGATATAAGTGAAGCATTGATACGTCTCAAATGTATCTATAATCTTTGATTGCTCCATGCTAATATATTATCATTCTAGTATGATTTTGGGGTATTTATTAACCACGTTAAATTATTTTTGAGCACTAACCTATCTACCAAGTGCCCAGTGCCAGTTGTTGTTTTCTGCGTGTTTTTCACTTTGCAGGTTTTCCATACCAAACGAGGTCCAATTGCCGTGAATTTTTTGATGATTTTTTCCGGACCAAAAGAAGATCAACGAGCATTAGAAGAAGGTTGGAGGCCTCACGAGGGTCCTACAAGCTAACATGGCGCAACCTGGGGGGGGCACCCTAATAGCTCGTGCCCCCCTCGTGGCCCTCCCGACTCCGTTCTTCGGCTTACAAATTCTCACATACCGTAAAAACCCTAGAAACAATCGTTAAACACTTTTTACGTGCGGCAAGTCCCTGTTCCGACGGGAGGCCATCTGGAGCTCCATTTCGGCACCCTGTGGGAGGGGGGATCGATCATGGAAGGCCTCTTCATCAACCTTGCTAACCTCACGATGATGCGTGAGTAGTTCACCACACACCTACGGGTCAATAGTGAGTACCTAGATGGCAATCTTTGTCTTTGTTCTTCAATACAATGATCATCGCCTCTTCGATTTGATCCATATGATGTAATTCCTTTTGTGTAGTGCATTTGTTGGGATCTGATTAATTGTGGGTTTATGCACATATTTTTCATGATAAACATTTGAGTCACCTCTGAATACTTATATGATTTTTATGTGCATGATTATGATAGCTTCGTAACTCTCCTCGATCTATTAAAATAGTTTGGCCGACTAGATCAGTATTTCTTCGGTGAGAGAGGTGTGTTGTGGTAGGTTCAACTTGCCGAATTTCTATATCCTAGTGATAGAAGGGGACAAGATGTGTCTTTGTGTTGCTTCTACTAAGGATAAAACGATGGGGTTTATTCATATTGCTTGAGTTTACTTTGTATACATCATGTCATCTTACTCCATGCATTACTCTATTTTACTTAATACTCTAGATGCATGCTGGATAGCAGATAATGAGTGGAGTAATAGTAATAGGTGCAGGTAGGAGTCAGCCTATTTTTTTATGGACGTGATGCCTATATACACATGACCATTGGTGTGAATATCGCATAACTATCTGCTTTTTTGTCAATTGCCCAACAGTATATTGTTTACCCACCGTATAATATTCTTCATTAGAGATGCCATTAGTGAAAACTATGGCCCCAGGTCTATTCACAACATATTTTAAAAACCTTCAATACATTGCTGCCATTTACTTATTTTTATTTAATCTTGCTATCTACAGTTATCTACACACCTCACTCGCTTGCAAATAACAAGTACAAGGGGATTGACAACCCCCTTGCCCGCGTTGGGTGCAAGTTGTTTGTTCTTTTGTGTACAACCGTTGAATACGGTTGTGGTTGATATTCCTATTGGTTCAATAAACCTTGGTTTCATAAGTGAGGGAAATACTTACCCACATTGTGATGCGATAACCCGTTCTCCTTCACAAAAAACCCAACGTAGATCACAAGTATAAGGAAGGATTTTTGGCGCCGTTGCCAGGGAATATCATCACCAACTACCAGCCAACTCCACACAAATTTTCATTCACTTGTTCTCCTTTTTATTTTCTGGTACATTTAGTTTGTCTCATACAAAATAAAATACAAAAATATTTACCTTAGCTTGCTTAGCTTGTCAATAGGTTGCGTCTTTGCTCTCTAGTTTGCTTGTGTGGCTTGTTACTTCGCTTGCTCGGTCACCATGTCTCAAGACACTACTGAGTTTTGTGACTTCACAAATACTAATAAAAATGATTTTATTAGTACTCCTATACCACCCGCCACTAGTGCATAGGCTTTTGATATTAATGCTGCATTAGTGAATCTTGTCATGAAAGAGCAATTTTCTCGAAGTCCTAATGATGATCCTGCCTCATATCTCAATACCTTTGTTGAACTTTGTGATATGCAAAAGAAAAAGGATAGATATAATTATATTGTGAAATTAATTCTTTTCCCTTTTCACTAAGAGATAAAGCTAAAACTTGGTTTTCATCTTTACCACGTAATAGCATTGGAACATGAGATCAGTGTAAAGATGCTTTTTATTGCCAAGTATTTTCCTCCTGCTAAAATCATATCCCTTAGAAATCAAATAATGAATTTTAAACAGCATTATCAAGAACATGTTGCACAAGCATGTGAGAGAGTGAAATTGATGATAAGAAATTTCCCCACTCATGGTTTAAACTTGTGGTTGATTATCCGATTTTTTATATTGGACTAAACTTTGTGTCTAGAAATCTTCTAGATTCTTCTGCAGGTTGTACCTTTATGGATGTGACCTTAGGAGAGGCCACAAAACTTCTAGTAAACATCATGACCAATTATTCTCAATGGCATACCGAGGGATCTCCAACCGGTAAGAAGGTAAATTCTATTGAGGAAATTGCTACCTTGAGTGAAAACGTGGATGCTCTTATGAATTTGGTTGCTAATAAAAATACTCATGTTGATCCCAATAATATTCCCTTATCTACCTTGATTGAACAAAATAATGATGCTATTGATATGAACTTTGTCTCGAGAAATAATTTCAACAACAATGCTGATAGGGGTAATTTCAATGCTAGACCATATACCAGTAATGTTCCTAGTGATTATGGAAATTCAACTACAAATTCTAGTACTACACCCTCTGATCTTGAGAACACAATTAAGGAATTCATTAATGCTCAAAAAGTTTTCAATACTATGTTAAAAGAAAAATTGCATGTTGTTGATACTTTGGCTATAAACATGGATATAATTGCTCTTGATGTAGAAACTCCTAAAATAGCTTTGTCTCCTAAGCATGATTTATTGAGTCTATTAAATCTATCCAAATTTCTAATAGTGAAAGTAAGGAGAGGTCTGCTAAGTTTCTATTAATGAAAGTAAGGAGAGGTAAGCAGAAATTCCTAGAAAAGGTCTTCCTCCCGATTTTACTGGAATCATGATGATGATCTTAAAATGGTTGGTACCCCTACTATTTAATATTTATTTAATCCTCTGAATATTAATGATAACGGGACTGGAGATGAGTCAACTCTAGTAAAGGAGCATCCCATTTGCTTGGAGGGTGATGATTTTAATGCTAAAACTGAAAACGTGGGTTTGGAGAGGTCAAAACATTAACTAGTGATGTGCCCACTATTGTGGATTACAAGCAATAGTTATTATAGTTGATCTTTAGTAGAATGCATTTCCTTGCTGCAATCCATTATTAGCTCACCCAATGCTTATGAACAAAACAAAGCTTTTACTCAACATATAGTAGAAGCTATGGTAAAAGCTTATGATGCGAAACTTGAGCTTGAAGTTTCTATTACTAGAAAGTTGCATGATGATTGGGAACCTACTATAAAAATTAAGATAAAGAAATATGAATCCAATTCTTTGTGTGACCTCGGAGCTAGTGTTTCAACTATACCTAAATCTTTATGTGATGTGCTTAGTTTCACTAATATTGAAGAGTGTTCCCTAAACTTGCATCTCGCGGATTCTACCATTAAGAAACCCTTGGGTAGAATAAATGATGTCTTGATAATTGCAAATAAAAATTATGTGCATGTAGATTTCATTGTGCTTGATATTTATTGCAACCATACCTTTTCAATTATACTTGGAAGACCCTTCCTACGAACTATAGGTGCAATCATTGACTTGAAAGAGGGAAACATAAGGTTCCAATTTCCATTAAATAAAGGAATGGAACACTTCCCTATAAATAGAATTATACCACATTATGAATAAATCATGAGAGCCACTTATTGGTGGATTGTCAAAGATGACAACACTTAAAACTATGCAATATGCCTAGTTAGGGGCGTAAAACAATAGTGCTTGTTGGGAGGCAACCCAATAGTTATATTTATTTTTGTATTTTATTTTATGTTTTTTTGTGATAACATTATTATTGTCTCTGTAATCATTTTGTTTTTATGTTTAATTAGTGTTTGTGCTAAGTAAAGCCTTTGGGATGATTGGTATGATGAGTAGAATTGATACGGTGCAAAAAACAAAAACTTTGACGTTTAGTGCAGAATTTTCTGTGATTTTACTAGAACATTTTAAAGATGATTTTATTCATAGTATTTATATACAAATTACTCAGGTGGTGCTAATGTTTCAGAATTTTTGGAGTTACAAAACTATAGGTTCATTACACATTAGTATAGACTGTTCTCTTTCAGTCATATTCTGTTTTTGCTTGCATAATTTGCTTGTTTTGATGATGCTATGTAATGTATCGGGGGGGGGGGGTATAAGCCATCGAGAAGTTAGAATGTAGTACCTTATGCTAAAATAAAAATAAGAATCAACTTATAAAATCACGTGGAAATATTTGATATGTTGCTTGTACTAACGGATCTCACGAAGTTTTGTTGAGTTTTATGTGATTGAAGTTTTCAAGTTTTGGGTATTATCCTCATAGACGAAGGAATGGGGAGCAGCACAAGCCTAAGCTTAGGGATTCCCAAGGCACCCCAAGGTAACATTCTAGGAAGACTCAAGTGTCTAAGCTTTCGGGGGCATCCCCTATTTTTGTCTCAACCCATCGGTATGTCACTTGAAGCTACATTTTTATTCATCACATGATATGAGTTTTGCTTTGAGTGTAGTTTGCTTTTGTTTTCTTTTACTTTCAGTTTGCCACAATCATCGTTTTCTGGACACACCTATTTGAGAGAGGTACCACATCATCATAATTTGTCAGAATACTCTATGTGCTTCACTTATATCTTTTTGAGCACACTCGCGTGTAGATTTTATAGAACTATCGTGCTCTCATCCTTCATTTATATTTGTTTGAGAGTTAAATTAATAGTGATGGTCATTTGCATATGTCATCAGACTAGATAAAAAATAATGGGTCTTAAATGAGTAATAATTAAAACCATGATGTAGCAGATATAAGGAAATTATGAGTTAATGATATTGATGTGGTGATATGAAAAGGTATGAGTGCATTATTATTAATTCCGAGAGGTATTGATGTTAAGAGATGTTAAACTTCTTGTTCATCTAAAAATTAAAATAAGGCATGGTGATGATGTGTGAGCATTTCTATTCCTCGTTGATATCCTAGTGTTGTTTTGAGTCAGAGACGTGCGATGGTTAATTCCTACCAACCCTCTCAATCGGGGAATGCGAGTAGTACTTTAATTTGTCATGAACCTAATAAAACTTTGTAATAAGTACATGAGTTTTCATGACTAATGTGACACCATGGACATAGGCAATCTCACCTCCTTATATTTGCTAGCCTCTTCGGTACCGTGCATCACCCGTTCTCACCTTGAGGATCGGTGCAAATTTCGCGGGTGCATCCAAACCCATGACATGACACGCTCTGTTGCACATAACACTTTTTATATCCTCCTCATAACATCCACCATAACTACCTATCATGGCTTCCATAGCCATTCCGAGATATATTGCCATACAAATGCCATCGTCACTTCACATGACTAGTTCGTTCATCATCATAATGCTTTGCATGATCACATAGAGGTGACATAGTATTTTTGGCAAATCCACCGTTTGTCAAATCGTTTGATACATGTCACGCTCGATCTTTGCACATCGTCGTACACTGCCGGAGGCATTCATACAGAGTCATATCATCCTATGAGTTTTCATATTGAGTTGTAAGTAAATAAAAGTGTGATGGTAATCATTATTAGAGAATTGTCCGAGTGAGGAACTAAAAATGGGGGAGGCCAAATGAGCCCACCATAATAATAATAAAATGAAAATAGAAAAAATGAATGAGGAAAAAGAGAGAAGGGACTTTGCTACTATCCTTTACCACACCTGTGCCTCAAAGTGGAACCTTGTTCTTCATATAGAGAGTCTCATGTTGTATCATTCATATGCTAGTGGGAATCACTTTTTTCATAAACTTGGCTTGTATATTCCGATGACGGGCTTCTTCAAATGCCCGAGGTCTTCATGAGCAAGCAACTTGGATGCACACCCCACTTAGCTTCATTGGAGCTTTCATACACTTATGGCGCTAGTATATCATTTGCATGACAATCCCTACTCCTTGCATCGATATCTATCGACGGGCATATCCATAGCCCGTTGCTACGCCTAGTTGATGTGAGACTATCTTCTCCACAGATTACCCCTTTGAAACCTACCACCATATTTTATTACACCGTGGTGCTTGACATTTGTATTAATGTGGTGAAGATGGAGCCATGCCTTTATGGATCGTATACTTTGAAAGATTAATCGCTTTGGTGCTTATACCTATAAGTATTGATGTGTTAATATTTGTTAATTCATCATTTCTCAATGATCATACATGCATAAGGTTACATTATGGACAACATGTCACATAAAAAATTCTGTTTTTATCATTTACCTACTCGAGGATAAGCAGGAAATAAGCTTGGGGATGCTTGATACGCCTCCAATGTATCTATAATTTTTGATTGTTCCATGCTGATATATTGTCATTCTTTTGGTGTATTTATTTACCAAATTGTGTTATTTTTGAGCACTAACCTATTAACCCAATTCCGAGGGCTAGTTGCTGTTTTGTGCATGTTTTTCACTTTTCAGGTTTTCCATACTAAGCGAAGTCTAATTGACCTAAAGTTTTTGGAGTTTGTTCCGGACCAAAAGAAGACCAACAAAAATTGAAGGAAGGCTGGGGGCCACACGAGGGCCCCACATGACAATCCGACGCAGACTGGGGGGAGCCCTGTTAGCTTGTGGGTCTCTCGAGGCCCTCCCCACTCCGTTCTGTGGATTATAAATTCTCACATACACTAAAAAAACCAAAGCAGTCCCGTAACACTTTTGACGCCGCCGCAAGTCTCTGTTCTGATGGGAGGCCATATGGAGCTCCATTCCGACACCCTGTGGAAGGGGGGATCAATAACGGAGGGCCTCTTCATCAACCTTGCTACCCTCACGATGATGTGTGAGTGGTTTACCACAGACCTACAAGTCCATAGCCAGTACCTAGATGGCAATCTCTCTCTCTCTCTCTCTCTCTCTCTCTCGATCTTCAATACAATGATCATTGCATCTTTGCTTTGATCCACATGATGTAATTCCTTTTGTGCGGTGCATTTGTTGGGATTCGATGGATTGTGGGTTTATGTTCAGATTATTCATGATTAATATTTGAGTCTCATCTGAATACTTATATGATTCTTATGTGCATGATTATGATAGCTTCATAATTCTCTCTGATCTATTGAAATAGTTTGTCTAACTAGGTTGATATTTCTTCGGTGAGAGAGGTGCGTTATAGTAGGTTCAATCTGGCAAATTTCTATATCCAAGTGACATAAGGGGACAAGATGTGTCTTTGTGTTGCTTCTACTAAGGATAAAACGATGGGGTTTATTCATATTGCTTGAGTTTAGTTTGTCTACATCATGTCATTGTTCTCCATGCATTACTCTGTTTTACTTAAGAGTCTAGATGCATGCTGGATAGTGGTCGATGAGTGAAATAATAGTAATAGGTGCAGGCACGAGTCGGCCTATTTTTTTATGGACTTGATGCCTATATACAGATGATCATTGCCCTGAATATCGCACAACCATCTGCTTTTGTGTCAATTGCTCAACAATAAATTGTTTACCCACAGTATGCTATTTTTCATGAGAGATGCCATTAGGGAAATCTATGGCCCCAGGTCTATTCACGAGATATTTACAAAACCTTCAATAACTTGCTGCCATTTATTTGTTTTTATTTTATCTTGCTATCTACAATTATCTACACACCTCACTCGCTTGCAAATAACAAGTACAAGGGGATTGAAAAGCCCCTTACCCGCGTTGGGTGCAAGTTGTTTGTTCTTTTGTGTGCAGCCATTAAAGACGGTTGTGGTTGATATTCCTATTGTTTGATAAAGCTTTGCTTAAAACTGATGGAAATACTTACCCACATTATGCTGCGATAAGCCGTTCCTCTTCACGGAAAACCCAACGCAGATCACAAGTATCACTCCTGGGTGTACATACTCTCACGTTTAATATACCACATAAATGAACCGACTATACCTCTATATCATTTTTAATATGCTTCATTATTGAATATTAGATACCCCAAAGTGAGTTATGTGAAAAACCTACTAGGCGTCCGTTTAATGTTCGAACATGCACGAACATATGAGGGACAAATGAACTTAGACCTTGTAAATGATCTTAATCAATTGTTTGATTCATTATGCATTCTAGGTCATAGCAACACATGGGCATTCTACTAGTTAGTTGTAGATGTGGTTGGATAATGGTCTATATATCACAATTTTAGAATGATCAGAGTCATAAATATAAAAACCTACCAAATTGTATTTTTTTCACTGCAACACATTTAAGTTTCTTGGAGATATGCCTCTAGCAAAACTATTTCCCCGGCTCTATATTCCTTCATAGCATACACCATCACCATTTATTTTTCTCGTTGTACCATTTATTTCCTTTTCTATTTACCAATTCATAAAGCACAATACAATTTATCCTCCTTACTAGCAGGACAAGAAGCTTGTCAGCTTTCTTGAGGTGTTGGGGGCAAGATTGTTTTATATTTGGTGTGCAGGTATCGATGACTTCAGTTAGAGAAGAAAATATTATTGGCTCGATAAATATTGGTTCTTAATGAGAAAAATAATAATTGCTAGGTTACTTCCCCCTTACACTTGGGGTTTGCCCAACCACTTATGAGAGAGCTAGCACTCTTCCTCCTCCCTGATAGTGTTAGTTATCGAATATAGGGGGGGTGAATAGGCGATTTTTATGAAAAGCTTCGAAATAGTAAATGTCTTCGAAGTGAGCGGAAGCGACTTAGGATCAAATAGGGATAACAGTCAAGGGATTAGGCAATGCATGCAGTAAGATGAAAAAAATTCACGCAAGCAAGGCATATTCATCATGCAAAACAGAGATGTATCAAAGATAAACTTACACAATATGAAGACAAATGCAAATCAAATGACTGTCTTTGATGAATGTCTTCACACAAGAAAAAGCAAGCAGTGGATTCACAATACTAAATAGTATGTAAAGATGTGGAAAGTTAGAACGAGTTGCTTGATGATGACACATGATTTGTTGGACGAGTTCCACTTGTTGTGACAATTGTACATCTAGTTGGGGAGGCTAAGATTGAACTCTGAAGACCTCGTCTTAACCTTATTTCCCCTGAGCCAAGGTCACTTAGACGTCACCCAATCACTCTGGCAACTCTTCAAGTTATACTTCTGAAACCTTCACAAACTAGGTCACCCAACATTTTACAATGACTCTTGGATGCTCTAGACCATGATGCCTAACTGTATGTAAGATCACAATCTTGAAGTGTAATAAGTCTTGAGTTCTCTTAGAACGTAATGACTTGAGTGATGAGGTGGTAACTTTGAGACTAAGTATATATTAGGACAATATATATAACAAACCATGGAATACCAAGAATCACTAATGATGTTGGTGGTGTATTTTGTAGATCTCGTGATCTTAGTTCGTAATGCCTAGTGCAAACAATGTGGTTAGTTGTTAGGCTAGCCAGCAAGCAATCATATGTGTCCTTCTTCGGACCCTTGATGTTGCCTTTGTTATGAACCACTTGTATGAATTGTATTTATTGTGCCCAGTTATGCAAGAGTATGCAACCTGTTATACTCCATGTGCATGTTATGGGTCTTTGTTATGATGTTTGTTTCAATTTGTCTATCACAAGTCTTGTGCTACTTTTATGTGCATGTTAAACCTCATACTTAAATGGACTCCATAGATAGACCACATAATCAGACAAACAATTTAGATAGTTCCAATACATAAGTGGACTCGAGGATAGTTGATCCTTTGTGTGATCCATCTTTGCAACAGTAAGACAGATAAAGTGGACTCCATAGATAGTCCACACAAACAATTTAGATAGGGAAAATATTGCACATAAATTAAACCTCATACATAATTCATACTATTGCAACACTATCAATATAGATAAGTATCATGTTGCTTAGACCAAATAGATAGGTATCACAGTGCTTACAACACGAGAAAGAAAAGTAGATAAATAGGTGGCATACTTCATACAAAAACACTCGAGTAGACAAAGTTTCAACCACTAGAATCTTCATCACAAATCCCCTTGATCTTCTTCAGCTTGTCCTTGTGAATTTCTCCACCTTTAGTCAGCTCATAAATGACTATCTATAGCTTCTCCTTCCCTTTATTGATATCATACATATCCTTAATCCCCTCAAGCTTCTCCTTGCTTAGTCGTTTCTTATCCTTCTTGTGGTCTTGGAGTTCACTCTTCAGCACATACATATCCTTATTGAGTCCATTGATATCCATATCCTTAGTTAGCTCATGCCGCTCACATCTGAGGTTCCTGATTAGTCCACCTTTCTCTTTCTGAATGACCTTCATATACTCTATGACATACTGCTTCTGGTCCAACTGCTTCTCCACGCCTTGATTGTCCTCTGACATCATTTTCTTGTAATTTTCTTGATAGGTCTTATGCATTTGTTGTTGTACCATTCTGTTAACATCAACCACAAATATCTTGTACTGTGGGTTAGTGATACGTCTCCATCGTGTCTACTTTTCGAAACTCTTTTGCCCTTGTTTTGGATTCTAATTTGCATGATTTGAATGGAACTAACCCGGACAGACGCTGTTTTCAACAGAATTGCATGGTGTTGTTTTTGCGTAGAAACAAAAGTTCTCGGAATGACCTGGAAATTTACGAGGATGTTTTGCGGAATATATAAAAAATACTGGCGCAATGAGTACGTGGAGGGACGGAGCCAGGAGCCCACAAGCCCAAGAGGCGCCCCCCTGGCCGCGCGAGGCAGGCTTGTGAGGCCCTCGTGGCTCCGCCGCCTCCAACTCCAGCTCTATATATTCTGTCTCGCCCAGAAAAAATTAAGAGAGAAGAGTTCATCGCGCGCCCTATTCTATTACCAGACAAAATGGAGAGAAGCTCATTTCACGACACGGAGCCGCCGCCACCACTTGTTCTTCCTCTGGAGGGGAGATCTGGAGTCCGTTCTGGGCTCCGGAGAGGGGAAATCGACACCGTCGTCATCACCAACCATCCTTCATCGCCAATTCCATGATGCTTTTCAACGTTCGTGAGTAATCTCATCGTAGGCTTGTTGGACGGTGATGGGTTGCATGAGATCTATCATGTAATCGAGTTAGTTTTGATGGGGTTTGATCCCTAGTATCCACTATGTTCTAAGATTGATGTTGCTACTACTTTGCTATGCTTAATGCTTGTCACTAGGGACCGAGTGCCATGATTTCAGATCTGAATCTATTATGTTTTCATCAATATATGTGTGTTCTTGATCCTATCTTGCAAGTTTTAGTCACCTACTATGTGTTATGACCCGACAACCCCAGAGTGACAATAGCCGGAACCACTCCCGGAGATGACCATAGTATGAGGAGTTCATGTATTCACTATGTGCTAATGCTTTATTCCGGTTCTCTATTAAAAGGAGACCTTAATATCCCTTAGTTTCCATTAGGACCCGCTGCCACGGGAGGGATGGACAATAGATGTCATGCAAGTTCTTTTCCATAAACATGTATGACTGTATACGAAATACATGCCTACATTACATTGACGAACTGGAGCTAGTTACAAATCACCCCATGTTATAACTGTTACATGATGAATGTCATCCGACATAATTATCCATCACCGATCCAATGCCTACGAGTCTTTTCCTACTGGTCCTTGCTAAGTTACTTTACTGCTACTGCTGTCACTGCTGCTACTGTTACCGCTGCTACCGTTACTATCACACTACTCTGCTACGGAAACTTTGGTGCAGATACTAAGTCTTTCAGGTGTGGTTGAATTGACAACTCAACTGCTAATACTCGAGAATATTCTTTGGCTTCCCCTTGTGTCGAATCAACAAATTTGGGTTGAATACTCTACCCTCGAAAACTGTTGCGATCCCCTATACTTGTGGGTTATCAGTTAGCAGTCTTAACCTGCTCATCAAGCTTAAGCACTACATGTGCATGATCAACTCCTTCCTTATTTCTAGTAGCACAACAACCTTGGTATCTTTCCCGAAGCTTCCTAAGAGGTTTTTTAGTAGCTCCAAGATACTTCATATCAACCATCAAACATAGCCACAATTGACAATCTACAACAATAAAAGTTACTTAACCATAAGCAGATACAAATGGTACATAAAGCAGGTAAGATTCAAACAAACACTGCAATTAGCTACAGAGAAACACAAAAGTTAACCCTCAGAGAAACATAGCAGTTAACACCAAGTTTAGTTAACAATAGCAATAGATCCAGTGAAGACTAGCAAGTGCAGTCAACACTATCAAATTCAAATAACACTAGTAATAGATTGAGTTAACACTAGCAAGTGTAGTAAACACTATCAAATTCAGTTATCACCAAGTTCAGTTAACACTAGCAACAAACTTAGTTAACACTTTGAAATTTAGTTAACACTAGCAAGTTGAGTGAACACTATGAAATTCAGTTAACACTGGCAACAGATTTAGTTAACACTATCAAATTTAGTGAACAATAGCTAGTTCAGTCAACACTATAAAATTCAGTTAACACTTTCATTTTAGTTAACACTAGCACAAATTTCAGTCAACACTATGAAATTCAGTTAACACTGGCAACAGATTTAATTAACACTTTCAAATTTAGTGAACAGTAGCTAGTTCAGTTAACACTTTCATTTTAGTTAACACTAGCACCAAATTCAGTCAACAATTGAAATTGAGACAATACTAGCATATTCAATTAAAAGTAGCAAATTTAGTTAAACCTCTGCCTTAACTTCTTTTACAAACCAGTGTGACCATTAACCATTACAATTGTACAAGTGACATGACTGAATTAATAGAAAATGAAACATTGAGAACATGAGATTTCAAATAAGTATAGCACGACAAACATTTCAACTTACTTCCTCACCACATTCATAAAACCTCCTTCCATCCATGCTACCTTCAAATGCTACAAATTTCCTGGCTATTTTACGGTGGTATCACTCAATTGGTCCCTCCTCTGTTACTGCATAGCCTTCAAAGTCTTAGTCGTGTATGGTTAGGAGCGGCTGGATCGATTTCAAAAGAAATTTGGAGTGGTCAAGTGTACTGTGTCCGGTTCAAATCATACAAAAAAAATCCCCTCTGAATGATAACCCTAAGCCTAGGCTACCAACAGAGTATATATGAATCGACATTACCTCCTCGACAAAGTGGAGCATGTCGTCGTCGTCGGTCTCCTCCTCGTCTATCCAAGAAGGCATTATTGCCATCGCAACGATGCTCGGCAGCAACGGCGCAGAGGGGAGCGAGAGTGCAAGTGGGAGTGGGAGCGAGCGGGCTAAGAGCCCACACTATTTCTTTTTTGGGCAGCTTCCGACCGACACGGTCGGTCTATCTGTTAACGGCCATTTCTACCTAGCCCGTCCACCACTAGCCACGCAGCCGTTTTGGCACGTCAAAACGCGTTCTATTTTTTTTGCTGAGTATGTTTTGCCGCGTTAATTGTTTCGTTCGGTGAAAAGTGTCACGTTTTGTAAAGTGATGATTTTTCGTAAATCGTGACAAGGAGATGACGCTTCTATGCACTTAACTGAGAGGACCCCTGGCTACAATCATGAACGAATGATCGCTATCATGATGTAGGAGTATTTATGTATATTTAGGGGTACGAGAATGCGCCATGGTATACGAACAGTAGCAGCGTTGTGCTTTTGCAGTACAGGGTCCCGACTTGAATTCGGCGAATGCGATGCGATACGACGCGTGCGGAGAACCTTTTGGCTACACGGTACCCTAGCATGAATCCATGGCGTCGACGAATGTAAAACCCCCGCAGCAGCTGGAGAGGGCACTGTGCACGCAGCCATGTCATTCACCGGGCCGCCGGTACAACCACGAGTTACTCCATTAACGCCGAGACACGTACGCGCCGTCCCCTCCCCGCAGACAGGACACGGCGCAGGGCCGTGGATCTGGCCGGCGGGGCCTCCTCCGGCTTGCACGGATGGGCGGTGCCGCCAGTGCGTGGTTGCGCGCGCGCGGGGTAGCTTCGTGGCTCGACAATGAAAGTCCTGGGGGGATCCTGCGCTCGTGCGTGAGTGCAGGCCAGCCGACGCGCGCGTTCCCCGGCCGGGCCCTTTTCCGGCTATAGGGTTTAAAGCCGCTCTCCATCGTACCCTCAACTAGAAGATGGGAGCTTACGGGAGCTCGTGCAATGTTGTAGTATTGCCAGAAAGTGCGCACGCCGGGAACTTTTTTGTGAGACACGTGCTCGCAGTTGCTTGCGTGTTTGAATAACTGACATGGCTCCACAAGACACGGAATAAAATATGTTCACAGTTATAGGACACCAATTCAATTGTGAGAAATTCAGAGTTGTCTAAGGACATCTCCAACGCGGATCCGTAAATCTCTTACATACATGTGGATCACGGAAGTCATTCAACACTGTCCTATATCGATACGCGGCACGGTCCGTACGAATTTTCTCTCCAAATCATAGAGAAATATGGGGGTTTTACGGTCGTCCGGACACGCGACCACGTCAGCTTCCAAGAGCATCTACAGCCGGACCCCTCAAATCCGGTCCCTCAAACACCCGCGGACGTGTCCGGACTCGTCCGCGGACACTGACCGGGCACGTCACACACAATGCAGTCTACATCCGGACACCTCAAATCTCATATCTCAAATTCATACAACCCATGCAACTACTACATCGACGCAGACACGTCGTTCGTCTACTCCATCACTGCTAAATATGCCATTGGACTACCAAAATTTGGCTTGTTTGGCTATGGTGGAGATTATCCACGGCTACACTTGTCCTTTCCATCGCCCTTGCCGTCCTTGTCGCGGAAGTACCGGTTGGAGACACAGTACGGATCGAGCCGGATCTGCTCATCGCCGGAGTTGTCCTCGTCGCCCCTCACCTCATTCTCCTCTTTTGGTGGCAGTCCGGCCATTTCACGGACCGCCCAATTCTGTTTGTGGGCAATGGCGTGCGTGTTTCGCCACTGCTGTTTCTTCAAAATGCAAGCGCGGAAGGCTTCCTTCTCCGCGGTCGCCCGCGCCGCCGCATCACCCGCCTCCGCGTGCTGCATTTCCTTCGCGAGATAGGCGTCGACAATCCTTATCATCTCCTTTCCACGGCGGGCAGGCCGTTCCCTGTGGGAATCAAAGTCCGCAGGCCCGGTCGATGGATCCGCTCGCCGGGACATGGGTGATCCCGTCCCAGAGGAACCAAGAGCCCTTTGAGCGGATGCTATGGAGTCACGGCGGACAGATCCTCCCGTCGGTCTGGCGCTGTCCTTGTGGGAGCGGCGGAGTGCAATGTGAACCGTCATTGCCTCCTCCACTCCGCACTGCATGACCCCCGAGTCGATGGATCCGGACTGGTCGGAGACGGATCCGCTCGAGGCAATGCCGGAGAAGGCCGAATATCGTCGGAAGCGAGCTTGGGTGGCCTATGGGAGTGGAGTGAAGTGGCTATGGTTTGGTCCGGCCAACAGATGAGGATGAATATATGGCGGTTCGATGCGGGCCAGTGTGGGCCAGGCGGGGATGACAGGACGCGCCCAGGCTCCCCCATATTCGCTCCATATTTGGGCTGGAAAAGGGGGGTGCCAGTCATCCCGAGAGTTTGAGGCCGGTTTAAGAGGGCCGTCTGGGTCGAATTTTTGTGACCAGTCAGTGACCGGGCGGCCTGCCCGAGTGTTTGAGGAGTATTTGAGAGGTCCGACTGTAGATGCTCTAACCGTACTAACCCACCCAAAACACTCTTCTCTCGCTCGCGGCAGCTCCCCGCATTCTTGCCTATGTAGGGCACGTCGCTCCACATTAAAGACGGCTCAGGGTGGACGCGGCCTCTCACTTCATTCGGCATTGAAGTGGCACGCCATCCGAGGGCATCGCCCTTTGCACGCTCGACTGAACGCGCATCCTCACCGCATCCAAATGCCGCCATTAAACCTGCGTGGAAGCCACGTAACATACTCGGGCCACACGTCCGTTCACGAGCGGGCCGACATTAAACGCAACACCGGGCAAGCTTCTCCCGTGTGCCCTTTGTTTAAGGAAGTCTAGATGTCGGACAAGAATCACACCACTAAGTTTGCTCCCCATGTCTTCCTTCTCCACGCTTTCGATGCAATCCAATGAGTAGGATGAGCATTTCTTTGGATAAAAGTCCGTTCGGTGGCCCATCGAGCCCGTCGGATATGAGCGAGGTAGTTCGCTGCTTCACCTCCCATGCTTGGCCCGATGATGTAATGTGCTGCCCCAATATGGGGTGTGGTTCAGCAACTCAGCGCTCCAAACCAACCCACGGAGGAGTGACGAGTTGCTCCAGGCCGACACGACAGGGAGCACAACGGCTCATTCAACATCACAGCCGTCGATGTTGTCGCATTGTACCGCGCCTCCCGTGCGTGCGACCACGCCATCCGATCTCAACGCGTGTGTAACCGCGTCCTGCCGGCAGAGAAAGAAGCTCACTGCATGGAGATCGATTAGTCGATGGCCGGTGCGTCCGAGTGTGCCGCCAATATAAAGAGAAAGTAGAACACGGGAGGCCACCACCAATATCCCATGTGGACCACCGCCGGCACGTCATCGGCTTTTACAACCGATGACCAACCGTTTCTGTATCTTAAACCAACGATGGTCCCTGTTTTGGCACCTCGGAAGCAGAGGACCCCCTTCCCCTATGGATGAAGCATCAGCCGGTAGTTCCGCTTTGATGAGTGGTGGAAGAGGAGTGTATCCATATCATGGGAGTGGAGCTCAGCGTCACCGTTTTTAGTTACAATATGTTCAAATTGTAAACATTTTCATTCGATTTCTATGTAATCTGTCATGTTTATATGGAATGCGGCCATATTTGCATGAATTTCGTCTGGTTGGTTTGAACTATTGTCAAAATGTATGCGACAATGGTTGGATGGCGGCCTCATGCATCCGTGTCCGTACACTGGCCCCCCTAGTCCGCGGTCGGATGCGGGAGGGAATTTGTGGGTTGCCCTTGAAGTTGAAGATGCTCCAAGAATATTAAGTATAGGTCTAAGTCAATACCCCAAGCCATCCAATACGTAAAAAGAAACAGTGCATGTAGGATGCGTTTGGTTACGTGCACTAACCTCAACCAGGTCCACTGCATGCAAATCTGACGCATTTGGTTGCTTGTTTTCACTATTTTGCCCGTATCGCATGGATCTTACAATATTGGAATATTTGGAATACACGAAATTATCATATTTTTAATGGTAAGGTTATCAATTTTTTTTTTGCAGGTTATCTGCAAAGCTACAGCTTGGATCCGTACGTGGTCATTACTCGGCCATGTGAAATCCAGGAAGCTTATGGTTATTGGGTGCAAGCGCTGGGAGACGGTTGCATGGGCTATCTTCAGCCGGTTTGGATGACGAGCTACTAATAGACTAGGTGTATAGGCATCGTAGTCTATTTGTTTCAATTCACCGGATGTGGCAGTTCTACCCCGCTTGTGTGCGGTTTCTATCATAGTTTGCTTTGTATTTGAGAACTTAAGACCTTGATTACTTAATTAGTTAATAAAATGTCTCCATGCATCGATTGATACAGAGGCCGGGGGATGATCCTCCTTTTCCAAAAAAACTGCATGGATCTTAAAAGCATCACTCAGTCAGGCTCGACAGGAATGGTAGAATCAATCTTTTTCTCCCAGCAAGGCTCGTGGCATGCAGAGGAGAGGAACATTGCGCTGAGCTAATTTGAGGAGGGGTTGACATGAGCTCACGAGCATGCGAGAAAAAAGCGTCAGAAGGAATTGGGTCACCTCCGACCGAATTGGACGCCCTATTTAGTCCCAATAAGTTCAATGTTGATTTCCTAGCCACCATCCCCCACCCAACCCCCTCCCCTCGCGCTCTCCTTCCTAGGTCATTTCCCCTACAACCAATAGGTAAGCAAGGCATCTTATATTATCAACACTTTAGGATGATGACGCTTTGTCATCCTCCTCTTTTCCGACGACGCCCACCTCAACTCCTTCCTCCCTGATGGTTGTAAGTTCTATCACCCCATCCCTACCCATTGTAGCTTTGATCCATGAGCATGTTCTAGGGATGGATCTATAAGAACTTTTAACATTGAAGTGTCGATTTGGGACCATGAGATGTTGTGGTAGATACCGTTGATGGAATGCTAGAACAATATGTTTGGTAATCTGGTTTCATGATGCTCATGGTGTTTTTCAGTTTGGCTTTGATGATACTATTCTAGATGTATTTATGCCATGCAAATATGAGCATGTGCACTATGACAGAATGCTAGCATGGTTGTTATGTAGCTAGGGTGGTCGAGTTTAATACTTGGAACTCATTGGTAGCACTCTTGAATGCCTGTGGTGTGATCTTTGCTCTGAACTTTGCCAGTGCTGATCATGCCACATCCACAATGGACATATATGATCAAGGTGTAGTGTTCTGTCATATTAGTATTGATCCTAACCATTATAGGAGTCGAGCAACCAAGACTTTAGTCAAGGAGTTGTTCTGTTCGGGTTGTGCCGTCGTGATATGTCTAGGACTCCCCGCTCGAGTAGATGCCTTGGGATTCAAACGTGTTTGAGGCGCCTATTCAGCATTGTTATGGCCATGCCTAATGCTACAACTCATACCGCACATACGGCAACCATCAAGGATGGGAAGGAAAAGGTCTGTAGGAGGGAGAACATAATGAAGTGGTTGTTGGAAATATGCCCTAGAGGCTATAATAAATTAGTTATTATCATATTTCCTTGTTCATGATAATCATTTATTATGCATGCATGCTATAATTGTATTGATTGGAAACTCAAATACATGTGTGGATACATAGACAATACCGTGTCCCTAGCGAACCTCTACTAGACTAGCTCGTTGATAAAAGATGGCTAATGTTTCCTAGCCATAGACATGAGTTGTCATTTGATAACGAGATCACATCATTAGGATAATGATGTGATGGAAAAGACCCAAACCTTAAGCACAGTCTTTGATCGTATCCAGTTTACTGTTATTGCTTTCTGCATGTCAATGTGTGTGTTCCTATGACCATGAGATCATGCAACTCACTGACACGAGAGGAACGCCTAGCATGTATCAAACTTCACAACGTAACTGGGTGACTGTAAAGATGCTCTATAGGTATCCCCGAGGATGTCTGTGGAGTTGGCATGGATCAAGACTGGGATTTGTCACTCCGTGTGACGTAGAGGTATCTCGGAGCCCACTCGCTAATACAAAATCACAACAAGATTGCAAGCAATGTGACTAAGGAGTTAGTCATGGGATCTTGTATTACGAAACAAGTAAAGAGACTTGTCGGTAACGATATTGAACTAGGAATGGAGATACCGACGATTGAATCTCCGGCAAGTAACATATCGATGGACAAAGGGAACTCCATATGGGATTGATTGAATCCTTGACATCGTGGTTCGACCGATAAAGATCTTCGTACAATATGTAGGAACCAATATGGACATCCAGGTCCCACTATTGATCATTGACCATATAGTTGTCTCGGTCGTGTCTGCATAGTTCTCAAACCAGTAGGGTCGGCACACTTAATGTTCGGTGACGATATAGATATAGTTGAGTTATTGTGTTGGTGATCGAAGGTTCTTCGGAGTCCTCGATGAGATCCTGTACGTCACGACGAGCTCCAGAATGGTCCGGAGATAAAGATTTATAAATAGAAAAGTGGTATCCGGGTTCTCGAAAGGTTTTAGGGTTTTCCCATCTTGTACCGGGAGTGCCGAAAGGGTTCTGGGGGTCCACCACGAGGGGGCCACCCACCTCGGGGGCCACATGGGCCTAATATGTGGTGCACCAGCCCGTGGTGGGCTAGGAAACCAACCCAAAAAGGCCCATGCTTCCAAGTTGTAGCTCGGGAGGTGCCTTGAGGAGGAGGGACTCCTCCCCTTGGGCGCCCACCTCCCTTGTTAGAGGTGGACTCCTCCCCACTTGGCCGTCCAACCCTCCCTTGGAGGAGGGGCCAAAGTTGTGACATACCTACCCCCTCCTCCTATATGTAGAGAGGGAGAGAGAGTACATCACCACCCACGGGCATAGGTGCGGCCCTAGATCTCTCCCTAGATCAATTTCTCCTCTGAAACGCGTGTGCGGAAGCGCTTGGCGAAGGCGTGCTGAGATCGGACCACTACCACCGCCACCACACCATTGTGCTGCCGGAGAACTCATCTACCACTTCACCCACGCTTGCTGGATCGAGGTTGTGAAGACGTCACCGGGCTGTACCTGTGCTGAACACGGAGGTGTCGTCCATTCGGCACCTGATCGGGACATTCATGATTGGATCGGGTGACGTATCGTGATTGGATCGCCAAGACGTTCAACTACAATAGCCATGTTTCTCAACGCTTCTGCTTAGCGATCTACAAGGGTATGTAGATGCACTCCCCCTCTCGTAGATGTTGATTGCTTACTTCCTTAGTCTTATTGTGGCATGAAACGGCCCGTACCAACCTTACTCGTCCATGTAAGAGAGACTAGTTCCATCGACTGACATGCAACTTGTTGCATAAAGATGGTTGGTGGGTGTTTGTCTCTCCCACTTTAGTTGAATTGGATTCGACACATGCGGTCCTTGTAGAAGGTTAAATAACAACTTGAATATCACCGTTGTGGCTTTGTGTAGGTAAGAACGATTCTTGCTAGTCACCCACACCAGCCACGTAAAACATGCAACAACAAAGTAGAGGACGTCTAACTTGTTTTTGTAGGGTATGTTGTGATATGATATGGCCAATGAACTGATGAGATATATGTGATGTATGAGATGATCATGTTTTGTATAGATAATCATGACTTGCATGTTGATGAGTACGGCAATAGGCACGAGCCATAGGGTTGTCTTTAATTATTTGTGCCTTTTTCTTTACTTGATCGCTATGAGTTAGCAATAGTGGTAGAAGCATAGTTAGGGCGACAACCTTAATGGCGACACGATGATGGAGATAATGGTGTCATGCCGGTGACGATGGAGATCATGCCAGTGCTTTGGAGATGGAGATCAAAAGCACAAGATGATGATGGCGATATCATGTCACTATTATGATTTGCATGTGATGTTAATCCTTTTATGTATATTATTTTTCTTAGGACGAGGGTAGCATTATAAGATAATACCTCACTAAAATTTCAAGATAAAATTGTGTTCTCTCCAAATGTGCACCATCGCGAAGGTTCGTCATTTCGAGGCACTACGTGATGATCGGGTGCGATAGACTCTACGTTCACATACAACGGGTGTAAGCCAGTTTTGCACATGTAGAACACTTGGGTTAAACTTGACGAGCCTAGCATGTATGCACATGGCCTCGGAACATAGGAGACCGAAAGGTCAAACATGAGTCATATAGTAGATATGATCGACATGGAGATGTTCACCATTGAAACCACCTTATCTCACGTGATGATCGCACTTGGGTTGGTGGATCATTATACACTCGAACAACGTGAGGGATGTTGAGTTGAGTGGGAGTTCTTGAGTAATGTGATTAATTGAACTCATTATCATGAACATAGTCTAAGTTGTATGTACAAATTATGTTATAGAACAATAGCTCGTGCTGTAGCTTCCCTTTATTTTTGATGCGTTCCTAGAGAAAACTAAGTTGAAAGATGATAGTAGCAATTATGCGGACTGGGTCCGTAAACCGAGGATTGTCCTCATTGCTACACAGAAGGCTTATGTCCTTAATGCGCCGCTTAGTGTGCTACCCCCAAGCATCGTCTCTCGATGTTGCAAACATTTGACATGCATGTTTTGATGACTACATGACAGTTTAGTGCAACATGCTTTACAACTTAGAATTGAGGCTCCAAAGATGTTTTGAATGTAATGGATCATATAAGATGTTCCAAGAGCTGAAATTGGGATTCCAGGCCCGTGCCCGTGTTGAGAGGTATGAGACCTCGGGCGAGTTCTTTGCCTACAAGATGAACGAGAATAGCTCAACCGGTGGGCATGTGCTCAGATTGTCTGGGTACTAAAATCGCTTGAATCAAGTGGGAATTTATCTTCGAGATAAAATAGTGATTGGCATAGTTCTTGAAAGTCGCTGCCACCAAGCTACTGGAGCTTCATGATGAACTATAGGATATGAGGGATGGAGAAGATGATCCCTGAGCTATTCGCGATGTTTGACACCGCGAAGGTAGAGATCAAGAAGGGGCATAAAGTGTTTATGGTTAGTAAAACCACTAGTTTTAAGAAGGGCAATGGCAAAAAGGGAAACTTAGAAGATGACAAGCGAGTTGTCGCTCGTGTGAAGGAACCCAAGGTTGAACCCAAACGCGAGACTGAGTGCTTCTATTATGAGGGGAGTGGTCACTCGAAGCGGAACTGCCCCAGATACTTGGCAGATAAGAAGGCTCGCAATGACAACAAAGGTATACTTGATATACATGTTATTGACGTGTGCCTTACTAGTGCTCGTTGTATCCCCTGGGTATTTGATACCGGTTTAGTTGCTAATATTGGTAACTTGAAACACGAGTTGCGGAATAAATGAAGACTATCTAAGGGAGAGGTGTCGATGTGTGTTGGAAGTGTTTCCAAGGTTGATGTGATCACCATCTCACACTCTATCTACCTTTGGGATTAGTGGTAAACCTAAATAAATGTTATTTGGTGTATGTGTTGAGAATGGACATTAATTGATTTTGTTTATTGCGAGACGATTATTCACGTAAGTAAGAGAATGATGGGTTATTCTGTTTACATGAATAATATATTTCATGATCATGCATCCAAAGTGAATAGGTTATTAAATTCCGATCGTAGTGATACACACGTTCATGGTATTTATGCCAAAAGATATAAAGTTAGTAATGATAGTACCACTTACTTGTGGCACTGCCGCTTAGGTCATATTGGTGTAAAACGCATGAAGAAACTCCATGTTGATGGATCTTTGGACTCACTCAATTTTGAATCATTTGAGACATGTGAACCATGCCTATTGGTGTAAAACGCATGAAACTCCATGCTACTAGATCTTATGGGCTCACTTGATTTTGGATCACTTGAGACATGCAAACCATGCCACATGGGCAAGATGACTGAAGGCCTCGTTTTCGAGTGAGATGGAACGGGAAAGTGACTTATTTGGAAATAATACATTTTGATGTATGCAGTCTAATGAGTGCTGAAGCACGTAGTGGATATTGTTATGTTCTTACTTCATAGATTATTTGTGTAGATACAGGTATATTTACTTGATGAATCACAAGTCTAAAATGTTGAAAAGTTGAAGCAATTTCCGAGCAAAGTTGAAGATCGTCGTGACAAGAGGATGAAATGTCTATGATGTGATCGTAGAGGTGAATATCCGAGTTATGAGTTTGGTATACGTTTAAGACAATGTGGAAATTGTTTCAGAACTCATGCCACCTGGAACACCATAGTGTGATGGTGTGTCTGAAAGTTGTAGCCATGACCTATTGGATATGGTGTGTACTATGGTGTCTCTTACCGATTTGCCACTATCATTTTGGGGTTATGCATTAAAACCATATAATTACGTTGAGATGTCATCGTATGAACTATGGTTTGGTAAAGAACCTAAGTTGTCATTTCTTAAAGTTTGTGGCTGTGATGCTTATGTCAAAAGGCTTTACGAGGAAAAGCTCCAACCCAAAGCGGATAAATGCATCTTCATATGATACCAAAGGAAACAGTTGGGTATATCTCCTATCTCAGATCCGAAGGCAAAATGTTTATTGCTAAGAACAGGTCATTTCTCCAGAAAGAGTTTCTCCCGAAATAATTGAGTGGGAGGATGGTGAAACTTGATGAGGTTGTTGAAACGTCACTTCAGCCAGAGAGAAGCAGGGCGTAGTAAGACGTTCCTGTGGCACCTACACCTATCGAAGAGGAAGCTAATGATGATGATCATAAAGCTTCAGATCAAGTTACTACCATCCTCGTAGGTCGACAAGGACACGTACTGCTCGAGAGTGGTACGGTAATCCAGTCTTGGAGGTCATGTTGTTGGACAACGATGAACCTACGAGCTATGGAGAAGCGATGGTGGGCCCGGATTCCGGCAAATGGCTGGAGGCCTTGAAATCCGAGAAAGGACCCATGTATGAAAACAAAGTGTGGACTTTGGAATAACTACTTGATGGTTGTAAGGCTATTAAGTATAAATGGATCTTTGAAAGGAAAACAAACGATGATGGTAAATATCACCATTTAGAAAGCTCGACTTGCAGCAGAGAGGTTTCCGACAAGTTCAAGGAGTTGACTAGGATGAGACTTTCTCACCCATAGAGATGTAAAAGTCTGTTGGAATTATGTTAGGAGTTGTTGCATTTTTTGATTATGAAATCTGGTAGATGGATGTCAAAACATTGTTTCCTTGAGGAAATTTTTTATGTGATACAACCAGGTGGTTTTGTCGATCCTAAGGACTGGTGCAAGCATCTCGGAGTTGGAATAAGTGTTTTGATGAGTGATAAAAGCTTTTGGTTTATAGAGAGTTTATGAAGAAACCTATATTTACAATAAAGTGAGTGGGAGCACTATAGAATTTCTGATAAGTATATGTGGTTGACATATTGTTGATCAGAAATGATGTAGAATTTATGAAAGCATATAGGGTTGTTTGAAAGGAGTTTTTCAAAGGAAAACTTGGATTAAGCTACTTGAACATTGGGCATCAAGATCTATAGAGATAGATCAAGATGCTTGATAAAACTCTCAATGAATACATACCTTGACAAGATTTTGATGGAGTTTAAAATGGATCAGTCAAAGAAGGAGTTCTTGCGTGTATTATAATGTGTGAATTTGAGTAAGACTCAAAACCCGACCATGATGAAGAAAGGATGAAGGTCATCCCCTATGCCTTAGACATAGGCTCTATAGTATGGCATGTTGTGTACCGCACCTGGTGTGTGCCTTCCCATGAGTATGTCAAGGGGTACAAGAGTGATCCAGGAGTGAATCACTGGACATTGGTAAAAAATATCCTTAGTAACTAGAGGACTAAGGAAATGTTTCTCGGTTATGGAGGTGATAAAATAGTTCGTTGTAAAGGCTTATGCTGATGCAAGATTTGACACCAATCCGGATGACTCTCAGTAGCAAACCTGATTCGTATAGTAGAGCAGTCCTTTGGAATTGTTCCAAGTAGAGTGTGGTAGGAGCATGTACAGTATGTCATAGAGATTTGTAAATTACACGCAGATCTGAATGTTGCAGACCCGTTGACTAAAACCTCTCTTACAAGCAAAACATGATCAAACCCCAGAACTTATTGGGTGTTAATCACATGGTGATGTGAACTAGATTATTGACTCTACTGCAAGCGGGAGACTGTTGGAAATATGCCCTAGAGGCAATAATAAATTAGTTATTATCATATTTCCTTGTTCATGATAATCGTTTATTATCCATGCTATAATTGTATTGATTGGAAACTCAAATGCATGTGTGGATACATAGACAACATCGTGTCCCTAGTGAGCCTCTACTTGGCTAGCTCGTTGATCAAAGATGCTAAGGTTTCCTAGCCATAGACATGAGTTGTCATTTGATAACGGGATAACATCATTAGGAGAATGATGTGATAGACAAGACCCAAACCTTAAGCATAGCGTTTGATCGTATCCAATTTACTGCTATTGCTTTTTTGCATGTAAATGTATCTGTTCCTATGACCATGGGATCATGCAACTCACTAACACCGGAGGAATGCCTTGTGTGCATCAAATGTCGCAACATAACTGGTTGACTATAAAGATGCTCTACACATATCTCCGAGGGTGACCGTGGAGTTGGCATGGATCAAGACTGGGATTTGTCACTCGGTGTGACAGAGAGGTATCTCGGGGCCCACTCGGTAATACAACATCACGACAAGGTTCCAAGCAATGTGACTGTGGAGTTAGTCACGGGATCTTGTATTATGGAAAGAGTAAAGAGACTTGCCGGTAACGAGATTGAACTAGGTATGGATATACGGACGATCGAATCTTGGCGAGTAAGATACCGATGGACAAAGGAAACTCCATATGGGATTGATTGAATCCTTGACATCGTGGTTCAACCAATAAAGATCTTCGTAGATTATGTAGGAAACAATATGGGCATCCAGGTCCCACTATTGGTTATTGACCATAGAGGTGTATGTGTCATGTGTGCATAGTTCTCGAACCCGCATGGTCTACACACGTAATGTTCAACTATGATATAGATATAGTAGTGTTATTGTGTTGGTGACTGAAGGTTGTTCCGAGTCCTGAACGAGATCCCGAACGTCACGAGGAGCTCTGAAATGGTCTGGAGGTAAAAAATTATATATAGGAAAGTGGTATTCGGGTTCCAGAAAGGTTTCAGGGTTTTCCGGTATTGTAGCGGGAGTGCCGAAAGGATTCCGGGGGTCCACTGGGAGGGGACTGCTAGTGCAACAAAAGACCTTCCAACGGCACCAGAAATAGGTGTGTTGACGGCACCAGGAATCCTTCTGCTACGGCTACGCCATATGGGACTTCCTAGGCAAATATGCAAAGGATTTCCCCCGTGGCCTTGGAGCCTTGCGTTGGTGTTCCCTCGAAGCGGAAAGGGTGATGTAGCGCAGCGGTGGTAAGTATTTCCTTCAGTTTCAGAACCAAGGTATCGATCCAGTGAAGGAGTATCTCAAGAGCCTGCACAAACACAAAAAGCTTGCTCCCAACGCTATGAAGGGGTTGTCAATCCCTTATAGATTGTTCGCCAAGTGAGAACTGAAAGCAACAAAGTAACAAAGCAAAGTAAAAGCGAAAGTGGAAACGATAGGTGTGAATAGACCCGGGGCCCGTAATGTTTACTAGTGGCTTCTTTCATGAAAGCAAGTAGACGCTGGGTGAACAAATTACTGTCGAGCAATTGATAGAATCTCGCAAAGTCGTGACGTCATTTGTGGCAATGATTATATCTATAGGCATCACATCCAAAACAAGTAGACCGATACTTTCTGCATCTACTACTATTACTCCACACGTCGACCGCTATCCAGCATGCATCTAGTGTATTAAGTCCAAAAGAACAGACTAACGCCTTAAGCAAGATGGCATGATGTAGATGGACAATCTCATATCTACGACAGAGCCCACCTTGTTACTCTTGATGGCAACTACACGATGTGTGCCTTGCTGCCCCGACTGTCACTGGGAAAGGTCACCACACGGTAAGAACCCAAAACCAAGCACTTCTCCCATTGCAAGAATCATATATCTAGTTGGCCAAACAGAACCCAAGACTCGGAGAGACTTACAAGGATATCAAATCATGCATATAAGAAATCAGCAAAGACTCAAATATATATCATAGATAATCTGATCACAAATCCACAATTCATCGGATCTCGAGAAACACACCGCCAAAGAAGATTACATCGGATAGATCTCCATGAAGATCATGGAGAACTTTGTATTGAAGATCCAAGAGAGAGAAGAAGCCATCTAGCTACTAACTACGGCCCCTTAGGTCTGAAGTGAACTACTCACGAGTCATTGGAGGGGCGATGATGATGATGAAGAAGCCCTCCAACTCCAAAGTCCCCTCCGGCACGGCACCGGGAAGGGTCTCCAGATGAGATCTCGCGGAAACGGAAGCTTGCGGCGGCGGAAAAGTATTTTCGTGGATCCCTTGATTTTTTTTTCTGATTTTTAGGGAATATATAGGCAAAAGATCTAGGTCAGGGGGGCGCCAGGCAGGCCACAAGCCTGCGCACCGCCGCCCCCTGGTGGCGGAGTGGGGGCTTTTGGGCTCCCTGTAGCCCTCCTGGCTTGGCCCACAAGCCCCCTGATCTTCTTCCATTCGGGAAAAAATTATTTCGGGGATTTTATTCGGTTTGGACTCCATTCCAAAATCAGATCTGAAAAGAGCCAAAAACACAGAAAAACAGGAACTGACACTTGGCACTGAATTAATAAGTTAGTCCCAAAAAAGATATAAAAGGTACATAGAACATCCAAAGAAGACAAGATAACAACATGAAACCATTAAAAATTATAGATACGTTTGAGACGTATCAGGGCCACCCACCCCGAGGTCCACATGGGCCTAAGAGGTGGTGCATCAGCTCCGGGTGGGCAGGGCAGTCGACCCCAAAGAGGCCCATTTTCCCAAGTGGTAGGTGGGGAGGCGCCTTGAGGAGGAGGGACTCCTCCCCTTGGGCGCCCACCTCCCTTGTTGGAGGTGGAATCCTCCCCACTTGGCTGGCCAGCCCTCCCTTGGAGGAGGGGACAAGGTGGTGGTGGTGTGTCACAAATCCGTTTAGCAAATCTCAAATTCTTACCACTTCTTACCGAGAAGTAGGCGGTGATCGACAACCTATGTAGTCAAAACTCTCAAATCTAAGATAGAGCGATTGTCACGTGGTGTCAAACACAAGATGTAGATGTATGTGGAGCTGGGAAGGCTTATAATATGGTAGCAAAAAAGAGTAAGCAATAATCAAGATGCAAAGTCGAAAGGACTCTCAATGACGGTACAGTGCTGGTCCTAGGCTAGACCGTACTAGAGACGCGAGCCTAGAACACCAACAAAATCACGACTCTACACGTAATCAAAGGAAGAGGACACTCTTTTTGTGTTCTTTTTCCTTCTTCAGCATAATGGCGAGTGTCTCAAAACTCTTCCGAAAGAATAAAAAAAGGTAGGCACAATTTTTTTGACCCACCAGAAATTTGGCCGCAAAACTTTGCGGAATTGTGCGGAACTATGTTTTTGGAAACCTACTTAGGTACTGAAATAAGAAATGAAACAAAAGGATCTCGAGATCAAACCGAATAACCTAAGAATTTGGCTTAGAGGCAAATATGTGGTGATTTCTATATGGTGGCATAGTGATGGGTGGCAGCGAAATCGAAGATAGCGCGTCGGCGGCGTGATAACTTGTGAATAGACTCGAAACCTGAACTTTTATTTTCGCTTGTTCATGGACTATAGGTATGAAGAATAGATGCAATCTAAACTATGAAAAACTAGTAAAATCTCACCGAGCAACCTGGAAATATGATACCATTTGATAGAGGCGAAGTTGTCCATGTCTTTCAATGAGATGGTGGCTATCGTTTTTGGTGGAGTAGACTTTGGCGATCCGACTACGAACGTGCGAAGACGTCGCACCTTAGCAATACCTAAACCAACTCCGAGATCTTCTTGACCATGCCGGACCACAATCAACCTGACTACAAGGGTCTGTTTCCTGCATGCAAATGAAGAACAAGCAAGAAACTGAAATTGCAATCTGGATATTGCGAATATAAGAGGAAAACTTTATTTTTGAAAGTGGGCTTGTGTGACGTTTGGTCTGGTCGTAGAACACAAACGAAGAACGTAAAGTTGCAGCTATGGCAAACTTGTAATCTAAACAAAACCCAAGTCTAATTGGTGCCCTAAGGGATGTTTATATGAGGGAATAGATAGGGATTTTCATGACCCTTGGAGGAGGGGTCTGAAAACGACTCTAAACTCGGTTTCCGAACACACACGGACTCTAAATACAACCCATGTGGTAGTATTTCGAAATTACATGGGCCTTGCCCAAAAATAAGGTGACGCAGAGCCTATGGACGAAATTTACGAAATGACATCTTGTATATTTTGTCCAAGCCTTCACGCTTTCCTTATGGTGGCTTCAAAGTCCGACAATCACCACTGGAAGCTCCCTTGTTCTTTCCCGCGTGTGCAACTTCCCCTCCATGCTTGATCCCGCTCCAATGGCCATCTACTTGTCCATGCTAGGTCTTTCATTCATAAGCAAAATAAAAGTATCTAATTTAGGCAGAATCATATGTTCATGAACATTAGAAGGGTTTCCAAGAAACAAAAGTACCTAGTAATTCAATTAGCGTGCACGAGGTCTAGTAACTCGTCTAGTAGATATAGCAGGTGTAACAATGGTATCGATGTCCTCATCACCAAGGCTGCGCCCTACCTACCCCCTCCTCCTATATATAGAGAGGGAGAGAGAGGGCAACACCACCCCAAGGAACATGTGCAACCCTACCTCTCTCCCTAGATCGACTTCTCCCCCGAAATGCGTGTGCAGCAGCGCTTGGCGAAGCCTTGCTGAGATTGCACCACCATCGCCGCCACCACGCTATTGTTCTACCGGACAACTCATCTACCACTTCACCCATGCTCGCTGGATCGAGGTGGTGAAGACGTCATGGGCCTGTACGCGGAGGTGTCGTCCGTTTGACACTTGATCGGAACGTTCGTGATTGGATCAAGGGATGGATCGTGATTGGATCGCGAAGATGTTCGTCTACATCAACCGCGTTTCTCAATGCTTCCGCTTAGCGATCTACAAGGGTATGTAGATGCACTCCCCTCTCATAGATGTTAGTCTCCATAGATTGGTCTTGGTGAGCGTAGGTATTTTTTTGTTTTCCATGCGACATTCCCCAATAGTGGTAGCTTGTCCTTCACACCTCCATGCTTAACAAGATATCTAGAACGTATCTATTGGTGTGAGAATTGACAAGGGATTCAAGGAGGTGCACGCGAACAATGTTGCGATGTAGATCTTTGGCTTCTATGGCCAATAAGTAACCTCAGCCCAGGTGTATAACTACTGTAGGAAGTGGTGAGCTAGGTGCATCTGAGTGACCAAGCTGAGAAACCTTAGAGGCACACTATGGGATGACAAGACCTTCACCATCATTTTGGAGTCCAAACACTCCATGGTTAGATCATATATACCACCCTATACACTAGTTTACCATCTTGATCGTGTCCAAGACAACTAACATCACTAAACATGCTTAGTTTCTATTTTAGCACCATCCCGAGGACATTAAGTTCCTCATCACTCGCATCCAGGACTACACGCAGATGCGACAAATCTTCTCGTATGGGTTGGCTACATGCAAGCATGCCCTGGGCTTTTGGTGAGCTACTGAGTTCACCTATGCTAGAGTGGCCAGACACCCAAGAGTCAGACACCACCAAAGTTGATGTTCGTGAGAAGGCAAGTGATGTCGTTCTTGTGCTCGATAGAAAGAGGAAGAGGGATTGATTGACGAAGGAGGAGCTCACCAAGTTTAGCATCATAACTGAGTTGTTGAGGAGGTGGAACTGCCATTAGGAAGAGCAAGCTAGTTGACATCCACTCTGAATTGTACACCTTGTCACGGGGCAAGTGGGCTTTTGTCCGTAGGCTTTGTGGGCTGAAGAACTTCACCATCGCCGTTTAGTTCATCTTGATCTAGTACTTGTTTACTCATGTGATCGGTGTGATCGTATGTTATGGAGTGATCATTTGCTAGGATGGTAGGTGGTAAGCTCACCACGTAGGATACAGGGTAACTAGAACCAGCCAATGCGTGCGACAAAATGGTGTGTTTTGCATTAGAACACCCATACTCAGGCAACCAAACCCAGAGCGAAAATTGTTGCCTTGATTCACAAGAGGCAATATGCACGCAACCAAACAATGTGTAGAACATGGCTTTTAGTCTGTATTACCTTAGGAGGCCCATATGGGCGAGAGATGCAAAAGAAAAAAATGCAGGTAACCAAATGAATCCATAACTTTTGCTTGCCGAGGGCCAAGGAATGGTCCAATCACTTTAGGTCATTTGTATGCAGACTTCCCCCAAATTTTGCAAGTCCATTGAAAAAAATCAAGATTATAATATATATCTAATGTAGATAGAGAAAATATATACAACTTCCATTAGCGATCAACTTTGGCATAACAAACTTTGAGCATCTACAGTTGGACTTGCCAAATCCAGCGCCCTATATGGCCGCTGGTGCGCCAAGACGCGCACGAAGATAATGGCCATACCGTCCCCTAATCAGCTCGTACCAAGTTGCATATCTCAAATCAAACGCCCTATATTCATATAAAATCATGCAGCATACTATGTAGATCACCAACTGGCCAACATCGATAAGAAACACACGATTAACATAAACATCAGCAAAATTCACGAAACATGCATAGCTTATACAGTTGAACCCTCCGACAAATGCTAACTATATAGTAGGAGGTAGATTATACAAACGTAAATAGTGCCATAGTTCACCACTTCCTTGCCGACCCTTTGCCCTTCAAGCGCTGGACGATGCGGTCATGTTTCCACTTCAGCTTCGCCAGCACCGCCCCCTCCATCGCTTCCTACTCGGACTACTCAATGTCGAGTCGGAGCACCTTGGCTTTGATCCTCCGGAGCCGCCGGGCTTTCATCTTCGCTGTCGTAAGTGACTATCGGTACACCAACTCGAGCATATGCTCCTCCTCGTTGCGTACCGTCTCCCTTGTCCTCTGCCTCTAATAGTGGATAGCGCACGCCTCCGATTCCAGAGTGCGAACCCGCGGTGTCGGCGGAGCGGACGCTAGAACCCACTACTACCCGTGGAGAAACGACCGGAGGTGGAGGAGGTCGATTGAGATGCAGTGCCGATTGAGGTGCCATCGTAGATCCATGCGCGGGTCGGGGAGGGCTGACACCAATGCGAGAGATGTGGCTGCGTGCAACATGCGCTATCACACGTGAACCGCAGCTGCTGCATGTGTCCACCCGGAAGCACTCCAGTGCTATGCGGAGGCCAGGCCGTCCTCGTATGCAGCACCATCGGGGAGACACACATCCTAGTCATCGTCGCTGGAGCCATCAGAGTAGTTACCGATGCTGGACATGGTCGCCAGCACCCGTGCGTTGACGGACTGGAGCAAAAGGAAGCAGAATCAAGTGAGACTAGGGTTTGGTTCCGGATGAGGATTTTTTGGGGTCCGGATGGGCCAGAGGTGGGCTCGGCGAATGTGATGGGCGCGTCCGGACCGTCTCATTTTCATCCTACATTTGAGCTGGATATAAAGAGTGTCGGTCAACCTAAGCATTTGAGGACGGTATGAGTCGTTTGGTTGGTTCAACTTTTTATGACCGATGAGCAATGGATTCGTTGGATGTTTGAGACAAATTTGAGGTGTCGAGTGTCTTATTCTGACATGTGTGTACACTCTGTCGCACCTTGCAAGGATCACCAAATTCTTCTTCATCCATCAGGACCCACCTATTTTTCTTTCTCTTTCCAAAAATGATCGTCGAGACGTGGACAGTGGAGTATCTTTTCCCTCCATTTCCATTGCAAGCCGTTGTGGTGGTGGGACAAGTAGCCACACTGACTTCTCAATACCAAAGCTGGGTTTAAAACACGCGTCCGAAATGTACCAGCAATAGTAGCAGCCGCAGTACTGCTTTAATGTCACTGCGGCCTGCCGGCAAATGCTGATACTCGTACTGAGCGTGTGAAGTCTAATTCAAATGCAGGACTACGGTACTCCAAATCTTTCACCGTACACGCCCATTATTTCCACAGGACGCATACGATTCTCCCCGAAAATGCAAGCGCTACCCATTCGTCGACGCTGGCTACGGCCTCGACCGTGCTTGTCAGGGCACGGCCGGCGTGGCAGCACGTCCTGCTCGAGTGATTAATCGGGGGCAAGATACGGCTCGAGCTAACTCATGTTCCCAAAATTATTCTACTCCTACAGTGGAGTATATATTTAGCGGACACAGTGGAAATTAGTGAGACAACAAAGAGAGAGAGAGAGAGACCGGCAATGCAATGGTTGGACTTGGACCGAGCCACGCCTAGCCTAGTTAACAGTGCATTTGGCTTACTATTAAACTAGAGCAATGAGCTGCGAATCGGCGGGTCAAACAATACAAGTGCCAACGGAAGCAAGGACTTGTTTAGCATCTGGCAGGTACGGACATGGCTTAAGTAATCTATGGAGTCTAATGGAGGACTGTATAGTAATGGCGTGCACGTACGGATGTAGCACCCTGCCTGCAGCGCGTTCGCGTGTGCATGCAGACAACAGGGTCCACGTATAACGTATTAGCATCTTGGTTCTTGGATACGAATATATATGAGTATACGAAAGTTACTCAAAGTTTGTCGTGTGCCTACCACGCACTACTTCATGGAAAACAAACTTGCGTTTCCAAAGAAGGAACCCGCTGGAAAATGTTTTTTGAACAACAGTTGCTGGGAAAATGCGATTGCACCCGTGCATGGAACCAAGGACGCAAGGTTTTCATCTAGTCCCATCATCCTAGTAATAGTCCTGACCTGATCCATTGTCCTAAACATCACAGTTCTTTTTGCGTTTTCTTTGGTTGTCCCACCCGACGCCGAGCCACGCGTACGCATATGCCCGTGGGGATCACGCGCGGGAGGGCACGAACACATGGACGTGGGCGTCGCAGCTCGGGTCGCGAAGCAGGCAGGATTTACCCCGAGGTAGAAAGAGACCTGGAGTAGAAGTAGAATCTCCGTGGCGTCGCCGGTGCGATGATCGTGCGCGCTTCCCGGCGCGAGGATAGGGAGGAGACGTGCGTGCGTGCGTGTGTCAGTGATGATAGGTTGAATGAACCTGTCCTGTCCTGCCCCGTCTATTCCACC
The DNA here is from genome assembly GCF_904849725.1 of Hordeum vulgare subsp. vulgare. Classification (NCBI taxonomy): domain Eukaryota; kingdom Viridiplantae; phylum Streptophyta; class Magnoliopsida; order Poales; family Poaceae; genus Hordeum; species Hordeum vulgare. The sequence goes on from NC_058521.1 coordinate 582,788,679, forward strand.
CGCCTAGTCACCGCGTCCTCGCTCCTCAGCGGCATGGCATCCAATGGCGCCGGCCACCACCTACGCGCGCTCGTCCGCCGCGACGCCGATCGATGCCATACATTTTCGGCGCGCGGCCGTACCTAGTTACTTGCCCACCGCAGGCCGCAGAGGTTTCTTGCGGAACTGGAACACGCCACCGCTGGCCTGCATGCAAGATTCCTCTCGCAATAAAGCTGAATCAAGGAGATTTAAAAAATAAACAAATACTCCCTATATTTTAGCTTAGTTTTAGAAAAAAAAGGAAAGAAGGTAAGAGCAAGGTTAGTAGTATATCCAGGTTATAAACCATTATTATGTTATATATAGTTCATTTTCTAACCAACATGTATAATAATTAATTAAATGAGTATATATTTTTTATTATATAATCCATCTTTCATTCTTATAAAGTGTTTAAAAATGTTTAGGAGCACGTGTTAAATGTGGTTCTTAGAAGCCCGTTTATCTTCTCTCTCTTCTTCTATTTCCGTCAACTAAGTAAAAATATACAAGTTTTATTTCTTATATCTTATTGACTCAGCTCTAGTATACTTGCATTAAACAGACTTTTAGTTAAGAGTCAGTCTTAGCACGTGCTTTTAAACGCTTTGTAAAAATAAAACGTGGAATCATATAATAAAAAAATAATACACTCTTCTAATCAATTATTGCATGTGTTAGCTACAAGATAAGTTACATATGACATAACAATGGACTACATCACTCGATCCGTGCCTGGCTACGCATGCAGGTCGGTTTCTTCACAATGGCTCCATGACAAACCATGCGATAAAAAGAATAAGGCATATACAATGATATTATTTTAGGTGTGCCACGTAAAAGAAATGATGAGGTAGGGAAGACCTAACTCATAAAAAAAGATTGCCTTCACTAATATTTAAAAGAAGACAAGAGATGATCCTTTACCATAATATGTCTTATCATATTTTTAAAAATAACTAATTATTAAAGATAAGACTAAAAGATAACTCTCTATAGATATATATTTTTGCCATTTTTAAATTATATGTAAAATTGTTTTTATCAATTATTGTACCTAAGGATTCAACAGCGAACCAGCTCCATCAAGTCGACCTTCTCATTCATGCCACGTACCATGTACGCACACTTCGAGCACTCTTGCCTTGAAACACACTCGAACTTTGGCTCGTAGTTTAAGGTTACCATTCTGCATTTTTGGTCCTGTTTGAATACTCTAACCTTGTTAGAGTTAGAGTTAGATTCTAATCCTTGAAGTAACTTGAACTAACTCTAACTCTAAAAGTGTTTGGATGGGAGGGTTAGTTGGATAATAAATATTTTTTCTCAATCATTTGGCTATTTTGGACCTCTCTTTTTTCCTGGACCCCACCTACTCTAACCCAAAAAAGCACCTCTTGGATGGTTAGAGTTTTTGGGTGGGTTAGATGCATCTAACCAACTCTAACCCACATGTTTGAATCTTTGAGGGTTAGATGGCTCAAATCTAACCCACTCTAACTCTAACCCTAGGATCCAAACACGGCCTTTGTGTCGATTACCGCGACAACAGGAACCGGATGGTACAACACAAGTGTCTTTCTCATACACTATTCATAATAGAAGTAACATAGATAGTAACATAAATATCACTTAAGCAAAAAATATTATGTGACAATTAATTAATGAGAAGGGAGAGAAATTAAGAAACTTATTATTTTACTTATACTAGGAATAACATAACGGATACCAATACAAGATGAGTTTATAGGCTAATAAATGAAAGATTCAATGTTACTACCCCTATGTTACTATTCACTATAAAGATAGTAACCTAGATTAGTAACATATGTATGTTACTACTCTATGTTACTCTTCATTGTGAGTAGTCTTAAGCAGAAGAAAGTCGTTCGACTAAACTGAGAAAACCCGAGATTACGGTTTTCCCATAGGACCATCATGGAACTTGATAGTCTTCAAATATGGGGTGGGTTTTAGGCCCGTCCAAGAATTTTAGAAAAATATTTAAGGGCCCATGTAACTATTAGGATAAGGGGATGTTGAAACTTTAGTCCCATCCCGTTAGTGAAGAATGAGTTGGACCTTCTTATAAAGGATTCTCTTCCACATGTGATTGAAGCTTGAGAAAAGAATAGGCCCTCGCGCACGCCATCTTTGTGCGTATGTTTGCTGGGGACGTGGGTCCAGCCCATGTCACTCCACCCAGACACACATATATACGTGAGATCTCGACCAACCCTAGCTGCCACGAAAAGATCAGATCTGCTCCACGCAAACTCGTTCCTTTTGCTGCTGCTATCGCTGGCGACTCCATCGTGTTCATCGCGTACATGTTGAAGAAAGAGCAGGCCTCTGAAACCCCGCATCTCCAGATCATGTACGGTAGAGGGGCAATTAGCATTTTGGAGAGCGACTACACGACTGCTCACCTCCGTTCGACTTTTTCCTCTACGTCCGCATTGCCTACGCCATCGCCATGTCTCCGCCAACCGACGACGACCGTATCGCCGTCGAGAAGCTTGAAGCCGACAAAAAGGCGAACGAGGAGGATGCCGCTGCCGCTGTCGTGGCTATGACCAACTGTCCTATTGGAGGATATAACACATTTATCCCACTCGTGTTAATTTCTGTTTTCACGGTACTAGCTATAGGCGTAGATATTTCTAACATATGCGTAGTACATACTAATCTGGTTCAGTATAAGAGCATCTATAGCCGGACATACCAAATATGAGCCCCTAAACAAACGCGAACGCGCGAGGTCATTGACCGAGCATGTCTCCTATTTGTTCGTCCGCGCAACCACACTGCTCATTTGCTTTCTCGTATGTCCGGTCACTTGCACGTGATTAGTGGAGAGAAAGAGAGAGAGAAAGAAATGAATAAAGAAAAACAAAAGGTGGTACATGTCCGGTCATGTCCTGGTATGTCCGGTCACTTACACTTGTCCGATCCTTGTGTCATCAGTAGGGTACACGAGAAGAACTTCAATCCTACAAGTACAAGGGATATAAATATGTCCAACAGAATACCGACTTTAAGAAGAAGGGGAAGAAGACCTTCAAGAAGAATATGAAGGGAGATGGTTGCTTCACTTGTGGTTTAAAGGAACATTGGGCCAACAACTGCCCAAACAAGTACAAAAATCCAGGGCCCGACTCCATGTCTGCAAATATGATTTTGGGCAACAATGAAGGTGGTGCATCTTGGTACGTTAATTTATTTACTGTATTTCAGTTTGTCAATCGACCGATAGATGGGTACACACACATGCAAATGTTCATATGTGTGCTAACATTTCATTGTTTTCTTCTTACCAAGTCACAGGTCACGGGTCCGTATTGATGGGGAATGGCGCAACTGCTTCTATTTTTGGTGTTGGCATGGTCGATCTGAAGTGTACATTAGGAAGGATCGTGAAGCTGAAGAACGTGCAACATGTCCCACCCATCAAGAAGAACCTCATTAGTGGCTCCCTTCCATGTAGAGAAGGTTTTAAGTTGGTCTTCGAGTCTAATAAAGTAGTCGTTACAGAATATGGACTTTTTGTTGGAAAAGATTATGAATATGGAGGTCTGGTCCGCCTTTCCCTTGTGGATTTTTGTAATAAAGTCATGAACAGTATTCATTTGAGTATTAATGAATCTGAAGTTTGGCATTCACGTCTTTTTCACACTATTGTGAAAGGGCTTATAAGTGAACCCAAATTTATGGCGGACGTGCTAGGCTACCCTCCACAACTACTTTTGAAAACAAGCAGCGACGGGTAATACAAGCCACCCGCCACATCTAGGAGCTCAATTGTGCCGGGCAACTAGTTGGACCCGCCACTTGTAAAATCTCCTGCACGGTACTTGTCGGCATAAATCAGCTGTGTCGGGCGGCAACGGCTGCCCACCACAAGCAGATGACCAAGAAGGGGCGAGCTAGGGAAGCTATCCCCTACTCAATTATTTTGCGTGATGTCCAAACTTCGCAGATTATAGCTGTGCCGGGGGCCTTAGAACCACCCACTAGAGGCACTTTAAATATCTTTGGCGGGAAATAGTTCTTGCTCGCCACAAAATATTTTTCTGGCGTAGGGTGCTATCCACGTCACTTATAGGTGGCGGGCCTTTTGCGCTGCCCGCCACTGATAGGATCGTGTATAGTGTATGCCTCCTGCTTGGCCAGTGGCCTCATCCCCTCTCCTCATTTTTTCCTCTCTCGCGACACCCTCTTCCTCTTCCTGTGTCTCCTCTCACCATTGATCATCCACCACATCTCTCTCTTCCAAATTTCATGCAATCGATCGGAGATAGACTAGGAGACACATTGTAGGTGAGAACTCGTTCCTAAATTCAACATCGTGTGTATGTACGCATGAGCATGCATGCATACATGATTGTTTGTGTGTGGCATTATGAACGTGTTGGGAGATTGAACTTTTGGTTGACCGTTGAAAAATTTCAGGTAATACAAATGAAATCCAAATCTTGTCGATATGTTGATTAATTTCCATTTTGTCTAGTTGGTGTCACTCAATATGTCCATTTTCAAGCAAAGGTCAATGCCGATTTTTTTTTATTTTCCATATTCTAATATCAAGTAGTAATCTATTACATTATTTGTTGGAATTATGCCCTAGAGGCAATAATAAATGTATAGTTATTATTATAATTCCTGTATCAAGATAATAGTTTATTATCCATGCTATAATTGTATTGAATGAAGACTCATTTACATGTGTGGATACATAGACAAAACACCGTCCCTAGCATGCCTCTAGTTGGCTAGCCAGTTGATCGATGATAGTCAGTGTCTTCTGATTATGAACAAGGTGTTGTTGCTTGATAACTGGATCACGTCATTAGGAGAATCACGTGATGGACTAGACCCAAACTAATAGACGTAGCATGTTGATCGTGTCATTTTGTTGCTACTGTTTTCTGCGTGTCAAGTATTTATTCCTATGACCATGAGATCATATAACTCACTGACACCGGAGGAATACTTTGTGTGTATCAAACGTCGCAACGTAACTGGGTGACTATAAAGATGCTCTACAGGTATCTCCGAAGGTGTTAGTTGAGTTAGTATGAATCAAGACTGGGATTTGTCACTCCGTGTGACGGAGAGGTATCTCGGGGCCCACTCGGTAATACAACATCACACAAGCCTTGCAAGCAATGTGACTTAGTGTAAGTTGCGGGATCTTGTATTACGGAACGAGTAAAGAGACTTGCCGGTAAACGAGATTGAAATAGGTATACGGATACTGACGATCGAATCTCGGGCAAGTAACATACCGAAGGACAAAGGGAATGACATACGGGATTATACGAATCCTTGGCACTGAGGTTCAAACGATAAGATCTTCGTAGAATATGTAGGATCCAATATGGGCATCCAGGTCCCGCTATTGGATATTGACCGAGGAGTCTCTCGGGTCATGTCTACATAGTTCTCGAACCCGCAGGGTCTGCACACTTAAGGTTCGACATTGTTTTATGCGTATTTGAGTTATATGGTTGGTTACCGAATGTTGTTCGGAGTCCCGGATGAGATCACGGACGTCACGAGGGTTTCCGGAATAGTCCGGAAACGAAGATTGATATATAGGATGACCTCATTTGATTACCGGAAGGTTTTCGGAGTTACCGGGAATGTACCGGGAATGACGAATGGGTTCCGGGAGTTCACCGGAGGGGGGCAACCCACTCCGGGGAAGCCCATAGGCATTTGGGGGGGGGTCACACCAGCCCTTAGTGGGCTGGTGGGACAGCCCACCAATCCCCTATGCGCCAAGGGAGAAAAAATCAAAGGAAAGGAAAAAAAAGGAAGAAGTGGGAAGGGGGAAGGACTCCCTCCCACCAAACCAAGTAGGACTCGGTTTGGGGGGGGGGGGAGAGTCCTCCCCCCTGGCTCGGCCGACCCCTTGGGGATCCCTTGGACCCCAAGGCAAGGTCCCCCTCCCTCCTCCTATATATATGGGGCTTTTAGGGCAGATTTGAGACGACTTTCTCACGGCTGCCCGACCACATACCTCCATAGTTTTTCCTCTAGATCGTGTTTCTACGGAGCTCGGGCGGAGCCCTGCTGAGACAAGATCATCACCAACCTCCGGAGCGCCGTCACGCTGCCGGAGAAATCTTCTACCTCTCCGTCTCTCTTGCTGGATCAAGAAGGCCGAGATCATCGTCGAGCTGTACGTGTGCTGAACGCGGAGGTGCCGTCCATTCGGTACTAGATCGTGGGACTGATCGCGGGATTGTTCGCGGGGCGGATCGAGGGACGTGAGGACGTTCCACTACATCAACCGCATTCTCTAACGCTTCTGCTGTGCGATCTACAAGGGTACGTAGATCACTCATCCCCTCTCGTAGATGGACATCACCATGATAGGTCTTCGTGCGCGTAGGAAATTTTTTGTTTCCCATGCGACGTTCCCCAAAAGTGGCATCATGAGCTAGGTTCATGCGTAGATGTCTTCTCGAGTAGAACACAAAAGGTTTTGTGGGCGGTGATGTGCGTTTTGCTGCCCTCCTTAGTCTTTTCTTGATTCCGCGGTATTGTTGGATTGAAGCGGCTTGGACCGACATTACTCGTACGCTTACGAGAGACTGGTTTCATCGTTACGAGTAACCCCCTTTGCTCAAAGATGACTGGCAAGTGACGGTTTCTCCAACTTTAGTTGAATCGGATTTCACTGAGGAGGTCCTTGGATGAGGTTAAATAGCAACTCATATATCTCCGTTGTGGTGTTTGCGTAAGTAAGATGCGATCCTACTAGATACCCTTGGTCACCACGTAAAACATGCAACAACAAAATTAGAGGACGTCTAACTTGTTTTTGCAGGGTATGATTGTGATGTGATATGGCCAACGATGTGATGTGATATATTGGATGTATGAGATGATCATGTTGTAATAGAAATATCGACTTGCATGTCGATGGTACGGCAACCGGCAGGAGCCATAGGGTTGTCTTTATACTAACATATGTGCTTGCAGATGCGTTTACTATTTTGCTAGGATGTAGCTTTAGTAGTAATAGCATAAGTAGCACGACAACCACGATGGCAACACGTTGATGGATGATCATGGTGTGGCGCCGGTGACAAGAAGATCGTGCCGGTGCTTTGGTGATGGAGATCAAGAAGCACGTGATGATGGCCATATCATGTCACTTATGAATTGCATGTGATGTTAATCCTTTTTGCACCTTGTTTTGCTTAGAACGACGGTAGCATTATGAGGTGATCTCTCACTAAAATTTCAAGACGAAATTGTGTTCTCCCCGACTGTGCACCGTTGCTACAGTTCGTCGTTTCGAGACACCACGTGATGATCAGGTGTGATAGACTCAACGTTCACATACAACGGGTGCAAAACAGTTGCGCACGCGGAACACTCGGGTTAAGCTTGACGAGCCTAGCATGTGCAGACATGGCCTCGGAACACATGAGACCGAAAGGTCGATCATGAATCATATAGTTGATATGATTAGCATAGGGATGCTTACCACTGAAACTATACTCAACTCACGTGATGATCGGACTTGGGATAGTGTAAGTGGATCATGAACCACTCAAATGACTTGAGAGATGTACTTTTTGAGTGGGAGTTTAGCATATAATTTGATTAAGTTGAACTCTAATTATCTTGAACATAGTCTAAGTCCACTTTGAATATATTTGTGTTGTAGATCATGGCTCACGCAAGTGTCATCCTGAATTTTAATACGTTCCTAGAGAAAGCTAAGTTGAAAGATGATGGAAGCAACTTTGTAGACTGGGCTCGTAATCTTAAGCTAATCTTACAAGCTGGAAAGAAGGATGATGTCCTTAATGCTGCGCTAGGAGATGAACCACCCGCTACGGCTGATCAGGATGTTAAGAACGCTTGGTTAGCGCGTAAGGAGGACTACTCAATAGTTCAATGTGCAGTCTTGTATGGCTTAGAACCGGGACTTCAACGTCGCTTTGAGCGTCATGGAGCATTTGAGATGTTCCAGGAGTTGAAGTTTATCTTTCAGAAGAACGACCGGATCGAGAGGTATGAGACCTCCGATAAATTCTATGCTTGCAAGATGGAGGAAAACTCGTCTGTCAGTGAACATGTGCTCAAAATGTCTGGGTACTCAAACCGTCTAGCTGCACTGGGGATTGAACTCCCGCAAGAAGCTATCACTGACAGAATCCTTCAATCACTGCCGCCAAGCTATAAAGGCTTTGTGTTGAACTACAACATGCAAGGGATGAACAAGTCTCCCGGCGAGTTGTTTGCGATGCTGAAAGTCGCAGAGTCTGAACTCCGTAAAGAGCATCAAGTGTTGATGGTGAGCAAGACCACTAGTTTCAAGAGAAACGGCAAAGGCAAGAAGGGCAATTCGAAGAAGAGCGGCAAGCCCGTTGCCAATCCGCCGAAGAAACCCAAGGCTGGACCTAAGCCTGAAACAGAGTGCTTCTATTGCAAGGGTATGGGTCACTGGAAGCGCAATTGCACCAAGTATCTGGCAGATAAGAAGGCGGGCAAAGAAAAAACATGTATATTTGATATACATGTTATTGATGTGTACTTAACCAGCTCTCGTAGTAGTGCCTGGGTATTCGATACCGGTTCTGTTGCTCACATTTGCAACTCGAAGCAGGAACTGCGGAATAGACGAAGGCTGGCGAAAGACGAAGTGACGATGCGCGTAGGAAACGGTTCCAAGGTTGATGCAATCGCCGTCGGCACAGTGTCACTTCAACTATCATCGGGATTAGTGATGAACTTAAATCATTGTTATTTAGTGCCTGCGTTGAGCATGAACATTATATCTGGATCTTGTTTATTGCGAGACGGTTACTCTTTTAAGTCTGAGAATAATGGTTGTTCTATTTCTATGAGTAACATCTTTTATGGTCATGCACCGAATGTGAGAGGATTGTTCATATTGAATCTTGATAGAGATACGCATATACATAACATTGAGACCAAAAGAGTTAGAGTAAACAATGATAGCGCCATATTTTTGTGGCACTGCCGCTTGGGTCATATTGGTGTAAAGCGCATGAAGAAACTCCATGCTGATGGACTTTTGGAGTCACTTGACTTTGATTCACTTGACACGTGCGAACCATGCCTCATGGGCAAGATGACTAAGACTCCGTTCTCCGGAACAATGGAGCGTGCATGTGACTTGTTGGAAATCATACATACCGATGTGTGTGGTCCAATGAGCGTGGAGGCACGCGGCGGATATTGTTATTTTCTCACCTTCACTGACGATCTAAGTAGATATGGTTATGTCTACTTGATGAAGCACAAGTCTGAAACATTTGAAAAGTTCAAGCAATTTCAGAGTGAAGTGGAAAATCATCGTAACAAGAAGATCAAGTTCCTACGGTCTGATCGTGGGGGTGAATATCTGAGTTTCGAGTTTGGTACTCACTTAAGACAATGTGGAATTGTTTCGCAGTTAACACCGTCTGGAACACCACAGCGTAATGGTGTGTCCGAACGTCGTAATCGTACTTTATTAGAAATGGTGCGATCTATGATGTCTCTTACTGATTTGCCGTTATCGTTTTGGGGTTATGCATTGGAAACAGCTGCATTCACTTTAAATAGGGCACCATCGAAATCCGTTGAGACGACACCATACGAACTGTGGTATGGCAAAAGGCCAAAGTTGTCGTTTCTTAAAGTTTGGGGATGTGATGCTTATGTCAAAAAGCTTCAGCCTGAAAAGCTGGAACCCAAAGCGGAAAGGTGCGTCTTCATAGGTTACCCAAAAGAGACAGTTGGGTACACCTTCTATCTCAAATCCGAGGGCAAAGTGTTTGTTGCTAAGAACGGAACTTTTCTCGAGAAGGAGTTTCTCTCGAGAGAATTGAGTGGGAGGAAGATAGAACTTGACGAGGTTGTCGAACCTCTCATCCCTCTGGATGGTGGCGCAGGGCAAGGGGAAACCTCTGTGATTGCGACGCCGGTTGAGGAGGATGTTAATGATGATGATCATGAAACTCCAGTTCAAGTTTCTGTTGAACCACGCAGGTCGACGAGATCACGCGCTGCTCTAGAGTGGTACGGTAATCCCGTCTTATCAATCATGTTGTTAGACAACAATGAACCTGCAAATTAGTAAGCTGGTGCTGTTCCAAGCAAAGCGTCGTAGCAGATTCTACATGTGAAGCAGAGTACATGGCTGCCTCGGAGGCGGCTAAGGAGGGTGTCTGGATGAAGCAGTTCATGACGGATCTTGGAGTGGTGCCAAGTGCACTGGATCCAATAACCTTGTTCTGTGACAACACTGGTGCCATTGCCTTAGCAAAGGAACCAAGGTTTCACAAGAAGACCAGACACATCAAACGACGCTTCAACCTCATCCGCGACTACGTCGAGGAGGAGGACGTAAATATATGCCAAGTGCACACGGATCTGAATGTAGCAGACCCGCTGACTAAACCTCTTCCACGGCCAAAACATGATCGACACCAGAACTGTATGGGTGTTAGATTTATTACAGTATAATTCACATGGTGATGTGAGGGCTAGATTATTGACTCTAGTGCAAGTGGGAGACTGTTGGAATTATGCCCTAGAGGCAATAATAAATGTATAGTTATTATTATAATTCCTGTATCAAGATAATAGTTTATTATCCATGCTATAATTGTATTGAATGAAGACTCATTTACATGTGTGGATACATAGACAAAACACCGTCCCTAGCATGCCTCTAGTTGGCTAGCCAGTTGATCGATGATAGTCAGTGTCTTCTGATTATGAACAAGGTGTTGTTGCTTGATAACTGGATCACGTCATTAGGAGAATCACGTGATGGACTAGACCCAAACTAATAGACGTAGCATGTTGATCGTGTCATTTTGTTGCTACTGTTTTCTGCGTGTCAAGTATTTATTCCTATGACCATGAGATCATATAACTCACTGACACCGGAGGAATACTTTGTGTGTATCAAACGTCGCAACGTAACTGGGTGACTATAAAGATGCTCTACAGGTATCTCCGAAGGTGTTAGTTGAGTTAGTATGAATCAAGACTGGGATTTGTCACTCCGTGTGACGGAGAGGTATCTCGGGGCCCACTCGGTAATACAACATCACACACAAGCCTTGCAAACAATGTGACTTAGTGTAAGTTGCGGGATCTTGTATTACGGAACGAGTAAAGAGACTTGCCGGTAAACGAGATTGAAATAGGTATACGGATACTGACGATCGAATCTCGGGCAAGTAACATACCGAAGGACAAAGGGAATGACATACGGGATTATACGAATCCTTGGCACTGAGGTTCAAACGATAAGATCTTCGTAGAATATGTAGGATCCAATATGGGCATCCAGGTCCCGCTATTGGATATTGACCGAGGAGTCTCTCGGGTCATGTCTACATAGTTCTCGAACCCGCAGGGTCTGCACACTTAAGGTTCGACGTTGTTTTATGCGTATTTGAGTTATATGGTTGGTTACCGAATGTTGTTCGGAGTCCCGGATGAGATCACGGACGTCACGAGGGTTTCCGGAATAGTCCGGAAACGAATATTGATATATAGGATGACCTCATTTGATTACCGGAAGGTTTTCAGAGTTACCGGGAATGTACCGGGAATGACGAATGGGTTCCGGGAGTTCACCGGAGGGGGGCAACCCACTCCGGGGAAGCCCATAGGCATTTGGGGGGGTCACACCAGCCCTTAGTGGGCTGGTGGGACAGCCCACCAATCCCCTATGCGCCAAGGGAGAAAAAATCAAAGGAAAGGAAAAAAAAAGGAAGAAGTGGGAGGGGGGAAGGACTCCCTCCCACCAAACCAAGTAGGACTCGGTTTGGGGGGGGAGAGTCCACCCCCCTGGCTCGGCCGACCCCTAGGGGATCCCTTGGACCCCAAGGCAAGGTCCCCCTCCCTCCTCCTATATATATGAGGCTTTTAGGGCAGATTTGAGACGACCTTCTCACAGCTGCCCGACCACATACCTCCATAGTTTTTCCTCTAGATCGTGTTTCTACGGAGCTCGGGCGGAGCCCTGCTGAGACAAGATCATCACCAACCTCCGGAGCGCCGTCACGTTGCCGGAGAACTCTTCTACCTCTCCGTCTCTCTTGCTGGATCAAGAAGGCCGAGATCATCGTCGAGTTGTACGTGTGCTGAACGCGGAGGTGCCGTCCGTTCGGTACTAGATCGTGGGACTGATCACGGGATTGTTCGCGGGGCGGATCGAGGGACGTGAGGATGTTCCACTACATCAACCGCGTTCTCTAACGCTTCTGCTGTGCGATCTACAAGGGTACGTAGATCACTCATCCCCTCTCGTAGATGGACATCACCATGATAGGTCTTCGTGCGCGTAGGAAAATTTTTGCTTCCCATGCGACGTTCCCCAACATTATTTTGGTATGTTGGAGGTTTTGGCATTAAATTATGGATCGTAGTTGGATGTACTACATACCACAGGCATCCAATTGTTTCGTTAATGGTTTGATAGAGTTCTTATAGTTTGCGGGGGATCATGTTAGGAAAAAGAGTTTAAAGAAAATATGTTGTCCGTGCGTTGTTTGTGAGAATGATGAATCGGGAGAGTTGTATAGGCTCTTGTTGGCTAATGGTTTCATGCCCGCTTATTCAACATAGACAAGTCATGGTGAGGATGGGATGTCATGTGAAGGAGCGGAACATGATGAGGAACAAGAATGGATGATGGATGGACATAATGAACAATCTGATGGTGATTTATACGACGAGTATGGTGAAGAATTCGATGACAGTGAGGAGGCCGAAACGGAGGAGGCAATTATCTTGGGCAAATTGGTGGGAATGGTGCACAATGAACATATGCAAGAGTTGATCGTATAAGAGACTAGCACCGAGGCAACTAATCATAGAGAGGCTACCAACCTCGCGACTCCATTACAAGAAATATGTCAACTTTTGACCTTCAATATTGGTCACTGAATGATCGTTGTTTTTCATTTGCGACCTTTTTGTGACCAAAAGCTGACCGTCTCTAATGAAACTTAATGACCTTCTTTGTGAAATGGTCATAGCGGCAACCACCAAAATGAAAATGTGGTTGATTCTACGATCAATTGTTTTGGTCACTAGTTGTGTGCCGAGGCCACATCGAATCCAGCGTGGCAAGATGACATGGAAAAGTTACGACGAATTGGATTGGTCGTTGACGAGAATCAACCCGGTCCAATTCGGTGCTTTACATGGGCCGAGCCCAACAATTCAGCCCATTTATATTGTTTTTCTTATTAATTTTGGTCAGCTACATGGGCCGCTTCGAAAATTTTTTCTAGGCCTCAGCCTTTCTATTTTCAGCTTCTTTCCTGGCCTTTTCAATTTTGTTTTGTCCAAAATGTATACTGTTTTGATCCAATATTGAGTAGGCCATGTCACTTTTAGAGCACAAATTTCTCGTCCAACATTGCTTGGTTGTGGCCTATTCAAGCCCAATACAATTTTCTGCCGAAACACAGATTCCACTAATTTACATGACAATTTTTCACTTTTGCTGTCAAAGTAGCATATTTACACGGGAATATAATATTTCTTTTCACCCCTTACAACTTCTTCACAATATACATAAGAACCATAAAATATACAATGTACTCGAACACATGAGGCAAGAAGAAAGATATCATTGCAGGTACCATTTATACCGGAGAATTAGTTGTGTAATAATACAATCGAAGAACTACTTGCAGTGAAGTGGGTGTTGGAGAAGGGAGGGAGCTGGTTGGTGGCAGATCTGGCTCGGGAAAGGAGGCAGTGACCTAGATCTCTCTTCTTGAATTTACACAATAGCTACGAATGACAAAATAGAATAGTTAGGAACAAAATAAACGAATATCCACAAAAAGCTAGGACAAAACATTTGTGAAGTGTGCTAAATGGAGAAAACATACAAGTAGCAGAATTTGTGAAAGCACGTTCAAGCAACATGTGTATCATACTTACCATCACTAGCGTATGGAAAATGCTGAGGTCATTAAACCTTTGTCATGAAAACGGTACATAGAGGCTACAACTATTGATCGAGTCATGATAGGTAGTTACAGATGGACATTCTATGCAAGAATGAAATATCATTGCTCAAACAAATATTACGAGGACAGAACTGCTATAGATGAGTTAATTATCAAAAAAAAGGAAGATTTACCGCGATAGAAATTTCAAAAGCATGTTTGGGTGCTGAGCTTTCACTCACAAAAAAGAAACCAGGCTCTACAATCTCAGTCAATGCTTGCATATCCGATTTCAACATAGGGAACTACTAGCACAACATGAATGAAGCATATCAGCATGAATGTTTATATAATGTCTCAAGTGATCTTAAATAGCTAGCAACAAAGTGTACTGCAAAATCTCAGTCAATTAAAGCACATACGATTGTGGGACTATGGTCAACCAAACCAATGCTTTCTTACTTAGCAGATAGCACGGAGGAAACTCGGTTCAACTTGGCTAGCGGCATGGTCCTCAATTCAAACAGTTACAACACTAGTGGGGACATGGCCTATAGCCCCGGTCCGTAAGGGGCTTTAGTCCCGGTTCACCAACCGGGACTAAAGGGGCGGGACTAAAGGCCTAACCTTTAGTCCCGGCCCTCTTCCAAGCCGGGACCAAAGGTGCTCCACGTGGGCGCCTCGGAGCGCCCTCAGGGGCAGGCCCTTTAGTCCCGGGTCTTAACACGGACCGGGACTAAAGAGTTTCTACAGATTTTGTTTATTTTTGGGTTTTAGGGTTTTAAGGTTTAGGTGTTCGGGAGATTAACGTGATGCCTCGTTTGGTGTTCGGGAATTAGTTTTCATATAATTCTAAATATAAATAATTATGCATATATATATATATATATATAAGATTAATTATCTTACAAGCGAGCATATATATAAAATTATATGGAGATCTGAATTATCGGGACTAGAGCCCGTCTATTCGATTACATGGACCAACATCAGTAATGGCCCCTAGCTACACTAAATCGTCCTTTGTCATCTATAGCTTCCGTACTCAGAAAGGTCGCAAGCTCCTCTGCAACAGCAATCGCGCGTTGCTCTGGTAGGGACTTCTCCCTCATGGCCGTGTACTATATAAGAAGAGGAGATGAATATGAATATCAATCATGATAACAAAGAATGACGGGTAAAAATAGAGGTGTAAATGTTCATTGCTTACGTCGTATCTGTGATCCTTGTGCTCAGAGGTAAACGTGTGAATGGTCTCGCAAACATAGTATCCTCATAGATGCGTCCCCCGTGGCTGCTGGTCGCACTTTACGAGAATAGAATATATATAATCAAAATAATAATCTAGCATCATAAATGTATTGAAAATAGAAGTATATCATACTACTACTTACCTGAGCCGCTCTAAAGGTCAGCTTCTCAGGCTTGATACCGGGAGTCGCGTACTTGAACCGCTTCCAAACCCTGCCCGACAAGGAAAATGATTTGCTAAGTTTTTCATTAATTGATATATCAGAAAATCATCGAAAGAGACCGATAGAGCGCAAGAATGATTGAAATTACCCTTGGAGCATGTCTTGCAGGCTTTGGAACTGTTCCAAGGGTCTCGATAATGGGTCGAAGGCATCAACTCTTCCCTTATCAATTTGAATTTCCAACAGAACCCAATGGAAGCTGCACATGTATATATATATATATGTGTGTGTGTGTGTGTGTGAGAGAGAGAGAGAGAGAGAGAGAGAGAGAGTAACTTATCAATTACACTTATAAGTGAATGGACACAACAGAGTACAGACCCTCACCTGAAGTTGTATGGAAACAGTATGTGGTCACAGAAATTTTGATCTGTTAGAAACCTTAGAAGGTTTTCCTCCGTCACCTTGGGTTTATCAGTTAGCGTCGCTATATGTATTTTATCTGGGTCAAGAAACCCAATATTTAGGATGTTCTATTTTTACAATCCAGAATCTTCATTCTGCATAATAGAGTACAAGTTATATGTAGACAATGAATTGAAATAACTAAACAAGTTATATGTAGACAACGAATTGAAAAACTTACAGACAATAGGAACTCATAAGCGATTTGTCGAGGGCGTCGGCATTGTACATCTGGAAGAGTTCATCAAAGTCGATATGGATTTCTTCGGGGCGGCCGTAGTACTCCCGTGGGACACTCACCACGATCATCGTTCTCCCATCTTTGATTCACTTAAGTACCATGTATGCAAGTAACGCATATTTGTTGGGAGATCATATTTGCTGACCAAATGCACTCCCATGACAAACTGTGGCTTAGGGGCTACCACAACCTTGGGTAACCTGTCGTCTTGGGAAGCCAGAACGTCTTCAACCGGGATACCCCATTCATCCGCCCACTTCTTTGCTAATTCCAAATCTCCCCCTGCACCAGAGGGGGGACATTCTCGGGTAACACCCTGAGGGGTGGGATCGACTGTTTGGCCTGTTGTCCAAGCTGAGGAACGTCTGATCTTTTTTTTCTTGTAGTTGAACTTGATTTGCTCCCACTTGCACTTGCACGTGATCTGCTCTTTTTCACTTCCTTCTGCAATGTGCGTGTATAGTCATCAGGCTTATGGTGTAGGTCATACTGTGATGGAAGGTTCGTGAAGTATTTTGCAAATGCTATTTGCTTCTCGGTGTATTCCGGGCGGGGCTCGGGTTCCTTCTTTTTCATCTGCACATCATGATGTTCATTTGCTATCCTGGCGTTTTCCTCGGCGGTACGATCATAAGGTCTGATAGGAAGATTAGCATGAGGTACCTTTGGGAGGGGCAACAGTTTGCGCTTTGGAGAGCTCCTTCGCTTAGAAATCATCGGCGGAGCGTTCTTGTTGGCATGCTTCCGCTTAGTATCCGGAGCGGGCGGCGGCGGATACGCACGACCCAAGTCCGGCGGCGGTGATCGAGATGGACTCGTGTTGTGCTGGCCGTCGTCGTGTGGAGGTCTTGGAGGTGATGGATGTGTGGTTGACCTGCGACGACTCGGAGGCGGTGTTGTCCTTGGGGCCGAGCCTGGAAGCTTGATGTAGTTCTTGTCCCATAGGATGACTCCACCCAGTACTTCTCCGAGTGTCCTCTCATCTTCGGGTCCAGCTATATCGAGCTCCATATCATGAAACCCCGCCATGATTTCATCCACCCCGACTTTAGCAAAGCCAGCTGGAATCTCACGGCCATGCCAGCGTGCATCAGGGCCAGAAGGTAAAGCTTGTCCGACGGCCACCTTCATGGATATGTTCTTGAATTTCTGATGGAGTTCACATGATGTTGACTCCTTGATTCCATCCACGGGGTAGCCGGGACCGCCCTTTATCATTCTTCGTGCATCGTCGGGTGGGGCATTAGATTCAGCCACGTTGCTTTTCCGCTTAGATGGGGCGCCGGTAATATCGAGTGCAGGATCTTCCTGGCGCGCTACTCCTCTGAGCTCATCAATCTGCTTCTGTTGTTGGAAATATGCCCTAGAGGCAATAATAAATTAGTTATTATTATATTTCTTAGTTCATGATAATCGTTTATTATCCATGCTGTAATTGTATTGATTGGAAACACAATACTTGTGTGCATACATAGACAAAACACTGTCCCTAGTAAGCCTCTAGTTGACTAGCTCGTTGATCAAAGATGGCCAAGGTTTCCTGGCCATAGGCAAGTGTTGTTACTTGATAACGGGATCACATCATTAGGAGAATCATGTGATGGACTAGACCCAAACTAATAGACGTAGCATGTTGATCGTGTCATTTTGTTGCTACTGTTTTCTGCGTGTCAAGTATTTGTTCCTATGACCATGAGCTCATATAACTCACTGACACCGGAGGAATGCTTTGTGTGTATCAAACGTCGCAACGTAACTGGGTGACTATAAAGATGCTCTACAGGTATCTCCGAAGGTGTTAGTTGAGTTAGTATGGATCGAGACAGGGATTTGTCACTCCGTGTGACGGAGAGGTATCTCGGGGCCCACTCGGTAATACAACATCACACACAAGCCTTGCAAGCAATGTGACTTAGTGTAAAGTTGCAGGATCTTGTATTACAGAACGAGTAAAGAGACTTGCCGGTAAACGAGATTGAAATAGGTATGCGGATACTGACGATCGACTCTCGGGCAAGTAACATACCGAAGGACAAAGGGAATGACATACGGGATTATATGAATCCTTGGTACTGAGGTTCAAACGATAAGATCTTCGTAGAATATGTAGGATCCAATATGGGCATCCAGGTCCCACTATTGGATATTGACCGAGGAGTCTCCCGGGTCATGTCTACATAGTTCTCGAACTCGCAGGGTCTGCACACTTAAGGTTCGACGTTGTTTTATGCGTATTTGAGTTATATGGTTGGTTACCGAATGTTGTTCGGAGTTCCGGATGAGATCATGGACGTCACGAGGGTTTCCGGAATGGTCTGGAAACAAAGATTGATATATAGGATGACCTCATTTGATTACCGGAAGGTTTTCGGAGTTACCGGGAATGTACCGGGAATGACGAATGGGTTCCGGGAGTTCACCGGGGGGGGGGGGGGGCAACCCACCCCGGGGAAGCCCATAGGCCTTGAGGGTGGCGCACCAGCCCTTAGTGGGCTGGTGGGACAGCCCAAAAGGGCCCTATGCGCCTAGGAAAGAAAATCAAAGAGAAAAAAAAAGAGGAGGTGGGAAGGGAAGGAAGGACTCCCACCCACCAAACCAAGTTCAACTCGGTTTTGGGGGGGGGGAGCCTTCCCCCCTTTGGCTCGGCCGACCCCCTTGGGGCTCCTTGAGCCCCAAGGCAAGGCCCTCCCTCTCCCACCTATATATACAGAGGTTTTAGGTCTGATTTGAGACGACTTTTCCACAGCAGCCCGACCACATACCTCCACGGTTTTTCCTCTAGATCGCGTTTCTGCGGAGCTCGGGTGGAGCCATGCTGAGACGAGATCATCACCAACCTCCGGAGCACCGTCACGCTGCCAGAGAACTCTTCTACCTCTCCGTCTGTCTTGCTGGATCGAGAAGGACGAGATCATCGTCGAGCTGTACGTGTGCTGAACGCGGAGGTGCCGTCCGTTCGGACTGATCGCGGGATAGTTCGCGGGGCGGATCGAGGGACGTGAGGACGTTCCACTACATCAACCGCATTCACTAATGCTTCTGCTGTACGGTCTACAAGGGTACGTAGATCGAACATCCCCTCTCGTCGATGGACATCACCATGATAGGTCTTCGTGCGCGTAGGAAATTTTTTGTTTCCCTTGCGATGTTCCCCAACAGTGGCATCATGAGCTAGGTTCATGCGTAGATGTCTTCTCGAGTAGAACACAAAAGTTTTTGTGGGCGGTGATGTGCATTTTGCTGCCCTCCTTAGTCTTTTCTTGATTCCGCGGTATTGTTGGATTGAAGCGGCTTGGACCGACATTACTCGTACGCTTACGAGAGACTGGTTTCATCGCTACGAGTAACTCCGTTGCTCAAAGATGACTGGCAAGTGTTAGTTTCTCCAACTTTAGTTGAATCGGATTTGACCGAGGAGGTCCTTGGATGAGGTTAAATAGCAACTCATATATCTCCGTTGTGGTGTTTGCGTAAGTAAGATGCGATCCTACTAGATACCCATGGTCACCACGTAAAACATGCAACAACAAAATTAGAGGACGTCTAACTTGTTTTTGCAGGGTATGCTTGTGATGTGATATGGCCAACGATGTGATGTGATATATTGGATGTATGAGATGATCATGTTGTAATAGATTATATCGACTTGCACGTCGATGGTACGGCAACCTGCAGGAGTCATAGGGTTGTCTTTATAACTAACGTTTGTGCTTGCAGATGCGTTTACTATTTTGCTAGGATGTAGCTTTAGTAGTAATAGCATGAGTAGCAGGACAACCCCGATGGCGACACGTTGATGGAGATCATGGTGTGACGCCGGTGACAAGAAGATCGTGCCGGTGCTTTGGTGATGGAGATCAAGAAGCACATGATGATGGCCATATCATGTCACTTATGAATTGCATGTGATGTTAATCCTTTTATGCACCTTATTTTGCTTAGAACGACGGTGGCATTATGAGGTGATCTCTCACTAAAATTTCAAGAAGAAATTGTGATCTCCCCGACTGTGCACCGTTGCTACAGTTCGTCGTTTCGAGACACCACGTGATGATCGGGTGTGATAGACTCAACGTTCACATACAACGGGTGAAAAACAGTTGCGCACGCGGAACACTCGGGTTAAGCTTGACGAGCCTAGAATGTGCAGACATGGCCTCGGAACACATGAGACCGAAAGGTCGAGCATGAATCGTATAGTTGATATGATTAGCATAGAGATGCTTACCACTGAAACTATTCTCGACTCACGTGATGATCGGACTTGAGATAGTGGATTTGGATCATGTACCACTCAAATGACTAGAGAGATGTACTTTTTGAGTGGGAGTTCTTAAGTAATATGATTATTTGAACTAATTGTCATGAACATAGTCTAATGGTATTTGTGAATTACGATGTAGCTTGCGCTATAGCTCTACTGTTTTTATATGTTCCTAGAGAAAATTTAGTTGAAAATTGATAGTAGCAAACTTTGTAGACTGAGTCTGTAAAACCGAGGATTGTCCTCGTTGCTGCGTAGAAGGCTTATGTCCTTAATGCACCACTCGGTGTGCTGCACCTCGAGCATCGTCTGTGGATGCTGTGAACATCCGACATACACGTTTCTGATGACTACATGATAGTTCAGTGCAAAATACTTAATGGCTTAGAAGCAAGGCGCCGAAAACGTTTTGAAACGTCACGGAACATAAGTGATGTTCTAAAAGAGATGAAATTGTGATTTCATGCTTGTGCCCTTGTCAAGAGGTACGAGACCTCCGACAAGATTCTTTGTCCACAAAGTAAAGGAGAAAAGCTCAATCGTTGAGCGTGTGCTCAGATTGTCTGAGTATGAGAATCGCTTGAATCAAGTGGGAGTTAATCTTCCAGATAAGATAGTGATGGGTCTCCAAAGTCACTGCCACCAAGCTGTGAGAGCTTCATGATGAACGATAACATATCAAGGATAGATACAATGATCCTTGAGCAATTCGCGATGTTTGACACTTCGAAAGTAGAAATCAAGAAGGAGCATCAATAGTTGATGGTTAGTAAAACCACTAAGTTTCAAGAAAGGCAAGGGCTTGAAGGTATACTTCGTGAAACGACAAAACAGTTGCTGCACTAATGAAGAGACCCAAGATTAAACCCAAACCCGAAACTAAGTGCTTCTGTAATGAGGGGAACAGATACTGAGGCGTAGTAACTCTAGATACTTGGTAGATAAGAAGGCTGGCAAAAGTCGAAAGAAGTATATTTGATATAAATGATGTTGATGTGTACTTTACTAGTACTCCTAGTAGCACGAGGGTATTGGATACCGGTTCGGTTGCTAAGTGATTAGTAACACGAAATGAAAGCTACGACATAAACAGAGACTAGCTAAAGGCGAGGTGACGATACGTGTTGGAAGTGTTTCCAAGGTTGATATGATCAAACGTCGCACGCTCCCTCTACCATCGGGATTGGTGTTAAACCTAAATAATTGTTATTTGGTGCTTGCGTTAAGCATGAACATGATTGGATCATGTTTATCGCAATACGATTATTCATTTAAAGAGAATAATGGTTACTCTATTTCCTTGAATAAATCACCTTCAATGGTTTATTGAATCTCGATCGTAGTGTTACACATGTTCATAATATTGGTGCCAAAAGATACGAGGTAATGATGATAGTACCACTTACTTGTGGCACTGCCGCTTGAGTCATGTTGGTATAAATTGCATGAAGAGGCTCCATGCTGATGGATCTTTATACTCACTTGTTTTTGAATCACTAGTGACATGCAAATCATACCACATGAGCAAGGCATTATTTTCATTGAGATGAAACAAGATAGTAACTTGTTGGAAGTGATACATTTTGATGTATGCAGTCCAATGGGTGCTGAGGCACGCAGTGGATATCATTATGTTCTTACTTCAATGACGATTTGAGTAGATACTAGAGTATTTACTTAATGAATCACAAGTCTGAAATATTGAAAAGTTCAATTCCGTTTCAGAGTGAAGTTCGTTGTAACAAGAGGATAAACTGTCTACGATATGATCATAGAAATGAATATCTGAGTTACGAGTTTTGGTACGCAGTTAAGACAATGTGGAAATTGTTTCGCAGTTCATGCCACCCGGAACATCATAGTGTGATGATGTGTGTGAACGTCATAGCCATGCACTATTTGGTATGGTGCATGCTGTGATGTCTCTTATCGAAATACCACTATCGTTTATGGGTTAAGCATTAGAGACAACCGCATTCACTTTAAATAGGGCACCACGTATTTCCGTTGAGATGACACAGTATAGACTGAGGTTTAGAGAGATCTGAACTGTCGTTTCTTGAAAGTTTGGGGCTTCGACACTTATGTGAAAAAGTTTCAACCCAAAGCGGATAAATGCATCTTCATAGGATATCCAAAATAGTTGGGTACATCTCCTATCTCAGATCCAAAAGCAAAGTGTTTGTTTCTAGAAACAGATCCTTTCTCGAGAAAAGGTTTCTCTCGAAAGAATTGAGTGGGAGGGTGGTAGAACTTGATGAGGTTATTGAACCATCACTTCAACTAGTATGTAGCAGGGAGCGGGAAGTTGTTCCTGTAGCGCCTACACCAATTGAAGTGAAAGCTGATGATGGTGATCATCAAGCATCGGATCAAGTTGCTACAAGCCTCGTAGGTTGACAAGGTCGCGTACTACTACAGAGTGGTACGGTAACCCTATCTTGGAGGTCATGTTGTTGAGCAACAGTGAACCTACGAGTTATGGAGAAAGCGATGGTGGGCCCACATTTCGACAAATGGCTGGAAGCCATGAAATCCGAGAGAGGATCCATGTATGAAAACAAAGTGTAGACTTTGGAAGAACTACTTGATGGTCAGAGGACTATTGAGTAAAGATGGATCTTTAAAAAGAAGACAGACGATGATGGTGATAAGTCACTATTAAGAAAAGCTCGACTTGTCGCAAAGATGTTTCCGACAAGATCAAACAGTTGACTATGATGAGACTTTCTCACTCGTAGCGATGCTAAAAGTCTGTTAGAATTATGTTAGTAGTTGCTGCATTATTTATGAAATATTGCACGTAGGATGTCAAAACATTGTTTCCTCGACGGTTTCCTTGAGCAAACATTGTATGTGATACAACCAGGAGGTTTTGTCGATCCTAAATATACTAGCAAGTATGCAAGCTCCAGTGGTCCTTCAATGGACTGGTGCAAGCATCTCGGAGTTGGAATATACACTTTGATGAGATGATCAAAGATTTTGGGTTTGTACAAGGTTTATGAGAAACTTGTATTTCCAAAGAAGTGAGTGGGAGCACTATAGAATTTCTGATAAGTATATGTGGTTGACATATTGTGGATCAGAAGTAATGTAGAATTTCTGTAAAGCATACAAGGTTGTTTGAAAGGAGTTTTTCAAAGGAATACCTGGATTGAGCTACTTGAACATTGAGCATCAAAGATCTATGGAGATAGATCGAAAGCGCTTACTGGAAGTTTCAACAAGATGCATGCCTTGACAAGTTTTTGAAGGAGTTCAAAATAGATCAGCAAAGAAGGAGTTCTTGGTTGCGTTGTGAGGTGTGAATTTGAGTAAGACTCAAAACCCGACCACGGCAGAATAAAGAGAATAGACGAAGGTCGTCTTCTATGCCTTAGCTGTAGACTCTAAAGTATGCCATGCTGAGTACCGCACCTGATGTGTGCCTTACGGCAAGTCAGTTAAAGAGGTACACAGAGTGATCCAGGATTGAATCACTGATCAACGGTCAAAGTTATCCTTAGTAACTAAATAGATTAAAGAATTTTTCTCGATTATGGAGGTGGTTAAAGAGTTCGTCGTAAAGGGTTACGTTGATGCAAGCTTTGACACTAATCCGAATAACTATGAGTAGTGAAACGGATTCGTATAGTAGAGTAGAAGTTTGGAGTATTTTCGAATAGCACGTAGTAGCAGCATCTATAAGATGACATAAAGATTTGTAAAGAACGCACGGATCTGAAAGTTTCAGAACTGTTGACTAAAACCTCTCTCACGAGCAAGACGTGATCAGACCCCAGAACTATATGGGTGTTGGATTCGTTGGAATCACATGGAGATGTGAACTAGATTATTGACTCTAGTGCAAGTGGGAGACTGTTGGAAATATGCCCTAGAGGCAATAATAAATTAGTTATTATTATATTTCTTAGTTAATGATATTCGTTTATTATCCATGCTGTAATTGTATTGATTGGAAACACAATACTTGTGTGCATACATAGACAAAACACTGTCCCTAGTAAGCCTCTAGTTGACTAGCTCGTTGATCAAAGATGGCCAAGGTTTCCTGGCCATAGGCAAGTGTTGTTACTTGATAACGGGATCACATCATTAGGAGAATCATGTGAAGGACTAGACCCAAACTAATAGACGTAGCATGTTGATCGTGTCATTTTGTTGCTACTGTTTTCTGCGTGTCAAGTATTTGTTCCTATGACCATGAGATCATATAACTCACTGACACCGGAGGAATGCTTTGTGTGTATCAAACGTCGCAACGTAACTGGGTGACTATAAATATGCTCTACAGGTATCTCCGAAGGTGTTAGCTGAGTTAGTATGGATCGAGACTGGGATTTGTCACTACGTGTGATGGAGAGGTATCTCGGGGCCCACTCGGTAATACAACATCACACACAAGCCTTGAAAGCAATGTGACTTAGTGTAAAGTAGCGGGATCTTGTATTACAGAACGAGTAAAGAGACTTGCCGGTAAACGAGATTGAAATAGGTATGCGGATACTGACGATCGAATCTCGGGCAAGTAACATACCGAAGGACAAAGGGAATGACATACGGGATTATATGAATCCTTGGTACTGAGGTTCAAATGATAAGATCTTCGTAGAATATGTAGGATCCAATATGGGCATCCATGTCCCGCTATTGGATATTGACCGAGGAGTCTCCCGGGTCATGTCTACATAGTTCTCGAACCCGCAGGGTCTGCACACTTAAGGTTCGACGTTGTTTTATGCGTATTTGAGTTATATGGTTGGTTACCGAATGTTGTTCGGAGTTCCGGATGAGATCACGGACGTCACGAGGGTTTCCGGAATGGTCCGGAAACGAAGATTAATATGTAGGATGACCTCATTTGATTACCGGAAGGTTTTCGGAGTTACCGGGAATGTACCGGGAATGACGAATGGGTTCCGGGAGTTCACCGGGGGGGGGGGGGGCAACCCACCCCGGGGAAGCCCATAGGCCTTGAGGGTGGCGCACCAGCCCTTAGTGGGATGGTGGGACAGCCCAAAAGGGCCCTATGCGCCTAGGAAAGAAAATCAAAGAGAAATAAAAAGAGGAGGTGGGAAGGGAAGGAAGGACTCCCACCCACCAAACCAAGTCCAACTCGGTTTGTGGGGGGAGCCTTCCCCCCTTTGGCTCGGCCGACCCCCTTGGGGCTCCTTGAGCCCCAAGGCAAGGCCCCCCCTCTCCCACCTATATACACGGAGGTTTTAGGGCTGATTTGAGACGACTTTTCCACGGCAGCCCGACCACATACCTCCACGTTTTTTCCTCTAGATTGCGTTTCTGCGGAGCTCGGGCGGAGACCTGCTGAGACGAGATCATCACCAACCTCCGGAGCGCCGTCACGCTGCCGGAGAAATCTTCTACCTCTCCGTCTCTCTTGCTGGATCAAGAAGGCCGAGATCATCGTCGAGCTGTACGTGTGCTGAACGCGGAGGTGCCGTCCGTTCGGCACTAGATCGTGGGACTGATCGCGAGATAGTTCGCGGGGCGGATCGAGGGACGTGAGGACGTTCCAGTACATCAACCGCGTTCACTAACGCTTCTGCTGTACGGTCTACAAGGGTACGTAGATCGAACATCCCCTCTCGTAGATGGACATCACCATGATAGATCTTCGTGCGCGTAGGAAATTTTTTGTTTCCCTTGCGACGTTCCCCAACATCTGTTGCTCGTTAATCCTGGCAAGCAACTGGTTGAACTTGTCATTCTCCTCATCCTGCTGTCGCTTCTTTGCTCTCGCTCGGCTTCTATAAGTGTCTTGGTCTCTGGCAAACCCAAGCCACCACGGGTAAGAAGGACCGAAGCCTCGCGTTCGTCCTCCATGTTCGTCATTGCCGAGGACCAGTTGAGCAAATCTTTCTCTCTATCTGAAGTGAACTGTCTTTTTCCCTCCTTAATTTCTTTCACTATCTTTTTCCAATTCTCCCTGGGTATCTTAAGACCGTCACTGTAGATGAGGTCCCCTGTTTCTTCGTCGTACGAACCACCATGCGCAAGGAACCAATTTCTTGCTCTGAGTTCCCACTCATCACGGAGTGGTTCAGGTATGATGCCTTTAGCTAGCAGATCTTGCTTTTTTTCTTATCCCACTTTGGGATGGCAGTCTCATAGTCCCCTGGCCCGAGTTTGTGGTGATATTTCTTCTTGTCGGCATTTTTCTTGTTCTTTTCTAATAATGCGTGGGCATCTTCTGACTCCTTGTACTCTTGAAATGCCTTCCAGTGATTCGTCTGCTTGGCTAGATACCCCTCGAATACTGGCACTTTCTTTGTCTTCAGATAGTTTTTCCATAGCTTCTTCTTCCAGCTACGGAACAGTTCGGCCATCTTTTTTAGAGTCCACTGCTTGACTTTGGCCCTCAGTTTTTTGCGGCGTCTTCATTCTCACATTCTGGCAGGTTGAAATGTGACATGAGATCATTCCAAAGATTATCTTTGTACCTTTCGGCGACATAGTCACTATCGGCTGCCCCTTTGCGCTTGTTCCACTCCCGAACGCTGATCGGGACGTGATCCCTAACGAGAACTCCGCATTGGTTCTTGAATGTGTCAGCAGCATTCTTAGGAAGCTTGGGTTCGCCCGTAGGAAATATCACCTCAAAAGTGTAATGCGTCCGTGCATCCAACTTTCTAGTCGGGCCTCGTTTCGTAGCTTTGCTCGATGTGGAGGCCTAAGAGGAAGAAACATTCGTCAAATGAATGTATATGTATACAATATAGAGCTATCTCCAATATTTTTCACATATTACAAGTGATTGTCGAACTTCATATGTATACCTCGCCGGACTTTATTATTTCTCCACCGGCTTCTCCACCGGCTTCTCCATCAGTGGAGCTATCACCTTCTCCGTCATTGGACCTATCTCCTGCCCCATCGGCTTCATCTTCGTGTCGGTCGACCTCCATTCCATATCCGGAGGGGTTTAGATATGACGACGGAGATTCAGCTGGTTCAACGTCGGGGCCGTCTTTGATTATATCTTCGAGAAGTTCTTCCTCTTCAAGGTTCCTGATATGTGGATCCATAGTTCTGCAAAAAACGGACATTTGATTAACTAATAAACTAACAAACTATATAAGAGGGGTTGGAAACTTCGAAGTGTCGTTTTATATAGGAGGACCTTTAGTCCCGGGTCTTGGCTAGAACCTAAACTCTAAAATATGTCTAACTGATTCTCTTAACCTTTAAGGATTTAACAAAATGGTGACATTCTAGATGTGTAGAAAATGATCCTATTTTTCCTGATCTCATCTACCCTTCTATATGTCACATTGTCTAGTGTCAAAGGACTTTGTTGAACTTTGTACCAAAAAAGAATTATTCTATCAGGAACTCCGTTCCAAAACAACTTTAGTCCCGGGTCGTGGCTCCACCTGGGACTCCTAGATTTCTGCATAGTATTCAAAGTAGGAGTACTTTTCCAATTTGAGCATTCAATAAGAAAAACCAAATCGTAAAATAAAGTAGTATTCAAATTAGCATGCATTCAATTATAAGCAAAACTACATCATCTCTTTTGTCCGTAGATCGTCGAATATTATCACTAATACTCCTCGAATACTATCATACATATAGCATCACTAATATAGCTAGAACCGTAGCGCCCGACGGGTATCGTCGCGGGCGGTGGACACCCAAAGAGAAGGAACCATCACAGGATCATAGCTCCTGTGAGATCCCTGAAGAACCTGCCAGGTATGCTCGAACCTGCCCTCCAATGCAACCATGTAGCGATGGACGTGCTCATTCTCCTTGCTGACACGGTGACGTACCACCTCCGCGGTGTCCGGAAGCCTCGGCACCGTCATTGGCCCACGCGAACGCCACCAAACAAGGATCGGGTCAACAACGGGCTGGCTCCTCACCAACCTACGCCTCCCGGAAGGTAGCACCTCCCAATACCAGCCGGGCGGAGCCCAGTCCCGCACATGGCCCCTCTGATCAAGCAGGTGTCCTCCACCGAGTCGACGACGAGGATGCGGGATAGGCATCGTAAAATGAACTAAAAAATAAACTAGTTCTATTAATTTTCTTGCTAAAAATAAACCAATTGTATATATAGTAAATTAAACTATTAAGACTTAAGCATATACAATAGCAAAATTAAGCAATAATCTAAGAAACACTAATTAAGCATATATATACGTAGAAATGTCTTCTTCTTGTTGTTGTTCTTCTTTCTTATTTTCTTCTCCGCTTCTTCTTCAACTTCTCTTCTTGTACTTCTCCTCTTCTTCTATTTTTCTTCTTCTTCTCCTCTCCTCCTCTTCTTATTCTCCTTTTTCTTCTTTTCTTCTTCTTATTTTCCTTTTTCCTAATCTTATTTTCTTATTTTTGTTCATCTTTCTTCTTCTTGTAAACCTAACCTAATTCTAAATATTAGTAACCCTAATAATCTAGCACAAACCTAATAACAATAGGAATTAAATGACAAAAAAAATCTTTTCTTCTCCTTTTTCTTCTTTTCTTCTCCTTTTCTTATTTTCTTCTCCTTTTTCTTCTTTTCTTCTCCTTTTTATTCTTTTCTTCTCCTTTTTCTTCTTTTCTTCTCCTTGTCTTCTTTTCTTCTCCTTTTTCTTCTTTTCTTCTCCTTTTCTTCTTATCTTCTCCTTTTTATTCTTTTCTTCTCCTTTTTCTTCTTTTCTTCTCTTTTTTCTTCTTTTCTTCTCCTCCTCATCGGCCGGCACGACGGCGGCGGTGGCGTCCCCGCCGGCGGGCGCCGGCGGCTCGTCCTTCATACGTGTTGGGGAGGAGGAGGGGGCGGGGGGCTTACCGGAGTGGGCAGGGCGACGGCGCCGACGAGGTGGACGGCGAGGAGGACGACAGGGCGACGGCGACGACGGGCAGCCCGGCGGCGTCGAGGATCCGTTGCCGCGCCGGTCGGGAGGGGAGAGAGAGAGGAAGAAGAGAACGAAATGGATTTTCGTCCGCGCCGTATATATAGTAGGATCTTTAGTCCCGGTTCGAGGCTCGAACGGGGACTAAAGACACCCTTTAGTCCCGGGTGGAGCCACGACCCGGGGCTAAAGACCCCTTTTCGATACGCGAGGAGGCGGGAAACGAGGGGCTTTAGTCCCGGGTCGGGGCTCGAGCTGGGACTAAAGACACCCTTTAGTCCCGGGTCTAGCCACGACCCGGGGCTAAAGACCCCTTTTCGGCACGCAGCACGCGAGTGGCTATAGTCCCGGGTCGTGGCTCCACCCGGGACTAAAGCCCCTTCGCTGGCTGCACGATAAGTTTAGTCCCACCTCGCCCAGCGAGGAAGACTAACACTAGTTTATAAGCCCCGTCACAGCATCTCCATCGAGATCCTCTCTAAAGCACGCTTACGGGAATAAACTGACTGTAAATTTAAAAATTGAAACTATATTTGAAATTATGGAGAAAATGAAAACTGAATTCAAAGTGAGGTCACTTTGAATTTAGGTTTAATTTTCTCTATAAATGCTCATATAGTTTCAATTTTTTTCTATTTTCAAAATTAACTATTTTGTTATTTTCATTAAAACTATGTTTATTAAAATTCTTTTTGCATATTTGAGAACTTGACAAAACTATGATAATGAAAAGTGTTTGAAATTAAATAAATAATTCAAAACTATTTTCTATTTTCAAAATTAATTATTTTGACTATCCAAAGTATTAACTATTTTGTTATTTTCAATTAAAAACAATGTTTATTAAAATTCTTTTTGCATATTTGAGAATTTGACAAAACTATGATAATGAAAAGTGTTTGAAATTGAATAAATAATTCAAAACTATTTTCTATTTACAAAATTAATTATTTTGACTATCCAAACTATTAACTATTTTTTTATTTTCAATTAAAAACTATGTTTATTAAAATTCTTTTTGCATATTTGAGAATTTGACAAAACTATGATAATGAAAAGTGTTTGAAATTGAATAAATAATTCAAAACTATTTTCTATTTTCAAAATTAATTATTTTGACTATCCAAACTATTAACTATTTTGTTATTTTCAATTAAAAACTATGTTTATTAAAATTCTTTTTGCATATTTGAGAATTTGACAAAACTATGATAATGAACTCCATACTTTTTGTGTGTTCAAAATGCACCATTCAAAGGCACATCACAAAATTTCAACAATTTGTGACTTCATTTGGTATTCTTCGTGCATTTACTTTTTTTTTTGAGCTAGTTGACCCTAAAATTGAAAAGCACTACAAATGAACTCTGAAAATGTTGAAAGTTGGCATGCTATCATCATTTCACCCACATAGCATGTGTTAAAAAGTTGAGAGGGCTACGACAAAAACTGGATGCACTTTGTGTACAAAACGCACAATCTCTCTCGAAGTATTAGGGTTTCGAACGAGAACTCATCTCTTACAAAGGGATTTCATTTTTTTGAACTTATTTGAACTCCATACTTTTTGTCTGTTCAAAATGCACCATTCAAAGGCACATCACAAAATTTCAACAATTTCTGACTTCATTTGGTATATTTCGTGCATTTACTTTTTTTTGGAGCTAGTTGACCCTGAAATTGAAAAGCACTACAAATGAACTCTGCAAATGTGGAAAGTTGGCATGCTATCATTATTTCACCCACATAGTATGTGTTAAAAAGTTGAGAGGGCTACGACAAAAACTGGATGCACTTCGTGTACAAAACGGACAATCTCTCTCGAAGTATGAGGGTTTCGAACGAGAACTCATCTCTTACAAAGGGATTTCATTTTTTTGAACTTACTTGAACTCCATACTTTTTGTGTGTTCAAAATGCACCATTCAAAGGCACATCCCAAAATTTCAACAATTTCTGACTTCATTTGGTATTCTTTGTGCATTTACTTATTTTTTTGAGCTAGTTGACCCTGAAATTGAAAAGCACTACAAATGAACTCTGAAAATGTTGAAAATTCGCATGCTATCATCATTTCACCCACATAACATGTGTTAAAAAGTTGAGAGGGATACGACATTATTACATTATTGCACCAATATTCCTATCTATTATTTCTGTTTTCTTCTGGGTCGTAGCCATGGAGAATCTTCATCATTCAGTAGGATGCTTGGGTCAAATTTCACTTTGAAGGGCAGAATTTCATGAAACTTATTATAATCTACTAACATGTCTGTCTTGTCATCTACTCCCATGATGTTTCTTTTCCCTGAAAGAACTATGTGGCGTTTTGGCTCATCGGACGATATCTTCTTTTGCTGATTTCTTTTTCTCGTTTTTGTAGACATGTCCTTCACATAGAAAACCTGAGCGACATCATTGGCTAGGACAAATGGTTCGTCCATGTACCCAAGATTGTTGAGATCCACTGTTGTCATGCCGTACTTTTGGTCTACAACTACCCCGCCTCGTGTCAGCTTCACCCATTTGCACCGAAACAAAGGGATCTTAAAAGTAGGTCCATAGTCAAGTTCCCATATCTCCTCTATGTACCCGTAATATGTTTCCAAACAGTGCCCATTCTCGTCTGTTGCATCAAAGCGGACACCACTATTTTGGTTGGTGCTCTTTTTATCTTGGGCAACCGTGTAAAATGTATTCCCATTTATCTCATACCCTTGGAAAGTACATATAGTCAAAGATGGTGGCCTGGCCAAACAGTACAGCTGATCTCCAACGGTGTCGTCATTCATGAGATATGTGTGCAGCCAACTGCCGAAAGTCTTCTCGTGTTCCCCTTTAATCCAAGAGTCAGCCTTCCCCGGGTTTTCGGAGCGTAGAATATTCTTGTGTCTCACGATAACGGAGCCACCACGGTGGAATTGTGTAGAACTGTGTAGTGTGCTTGAGAGAAAGAATGTCCGTCCATACATACTTGTGCTTTCCTTCCTAGTGTGCCTTTTCCTGTCAGCCTACCCTCATACCGAGATTCAGGAACACCAATCGGCTTAAGGTCAGGAAGAAAGTCCACACAAAACTCAATGACCTCCTCTGTTCCATAGCCCTTGGAGATGCTTCCTTCTGGCCTAGCACGGTTACGAACATATTTCTTTAAGACTCCCATGAACCTCTCGAAGGGGAACATATTGTGTAGAAACACAGGACCGAGAATTCTAATCTCTTCGACTAGGTGAACTAGGAGGTGTGTCATTATATTGAAGAAGGATGGCGGGAACAACAACTCAAAGCTGACCACACATTGGACCACATCAATCTGTAACCCTGATAGACTTTCTCGATCGATTACCTTCTGAGAAATTGCATTGAGGAATGCACATACCTTCACAATTGCCAGGCGAACATTTTCCGGTAGAATTCCCCTCAATGCAACCGGAAGCAATTGCGTCATAAGCACGTGGCAGTCATGAGACTTTAGGTTTTGGAATTTTTTGTCTTTCATATTTACGATTCCCTTTATATTTGACGAGAAGCCAGTCGGGACCTTGATACTGAAAAGGACTTCAAAGAAGATTTGCTTCTCTTCCTTAGTAAGAACGTAGCTGGCACGCCCTTGAAACTGCCCTGGATGCATGCCATCTCTTCCTTTATGATGTTCCTGGTCCTCCCGTTCTTCCGGTGTATCTTTTGACTTCCCATACAAGCCCACGAAGCCTAGAATATTCACGCAGAGATTCTTCGTCACGTGCATCACGTCGATTGCCGAGCGGACCTCATGGACTTCCTAGTAGGGTAGCTCCCAAAATATAGATTTCTTCTTCCACATGGGTACGCGCTTATCAGGGCCGTTAGGAACAGGTTGGCTGCCAGGACCCTTTCCAAAGATTACTTTTAAATCTTTGACCATATCAAATACTTCAGCACCAGTACGGATGACAGGCTTCCCCCGGGGTTCTGCCTTGCCATTGAAATGCTTGCCTTTTTCTTTAAGGGATGCTTGGGCGGAAGAAAACGACGATTGTGCGGGTACACATTCTTCCTACATTTGTCCAGATATATACTTTCTGTCTGATCCAAACAGTGCGTGCATGCATTGTATCCCTTGTTTGACTGTCCTGAAATGTTACTAAGAGCAGGCCAATCATTGATGGTTACGAAAAGTAACGCTCGAAGGTCAAATTCCTTTTGTTTGTGCTCGTCCTACACACGTACACCTGGTTCGGCCCACAGCTGTAAAAGTTCATCAACTAATGGCCTTAGGTACACATCAATATCGTTGCCGGGTTGCTTTGGACCTTGGATAAGCACTGGCATCATAATGAACTTCCGCTTCATGCACAACCAAGGAGGAAGGTTGTAGATACATAGAGTAACGGGCCAGGTGCTGTGACTGCAACTCTGCTCCCCAAAAGGATTCATGCCATCTGTACTCAGACCTAACCATAAGTTCCTTGCGTCAACTGCAAATCTCGGGAACTCTCTCTCGATTTTTCTCCACTGCCGACCATCAGCGGGGTGCCTCAACTTATCGTCTTTCATACGATCTTCCATGTGCCATCGCAACAACTTCGCATGATCTTTATTTCTGAACAGACGCTTCAACCGTGGTATTATCGGAGCATACCACATCACCTTGGCAGGAAGCCTCTTCCTGGGTGGCTCGCTTCAATATCACCAGGGTCATCTTTTCTGATCTTATACCGCAATGCAGTGCATACCGGGCATTTATCCATATCCTCGTTCTTCTCACCGCGGTAGAGGATGCAGTCATTAGGGCATGCATGTATCTTCTGCACGTCTAATCCTTGAGGGCAGACAAGCTTCTTTGCTTCGTACGTGCTGGCGGGCAATTCGTTCTTTCTTGGAAGCATCTTCTTCATCAGTACCAGCAACTTTTCGAATGACGAGTCAGTCACACCGGTCTCTGCCTTCCACTTCAGCAATTCCAGTGTGCTACCCAGCTTCTTCTGGCCATCTTCACAAGTTGGGTACAACAATTTGTTGTGGTCCTGTAACATCTGCTCGAACTGCAACCTCTCCTTTTCTGTGTCGCAACCTCGCCGTGCATCAAAAATGACCCGGCCTAGATCATCAGCGGGCTCATCTGGTTCCCTTTCTTCATCCTGATCTTCTTCTTCATTGTCTTCCATTGCGGTATCAGCATACTCAGGGAACATAGATCGGCAGTTGTCATCATCGTTCTCTTCTTGTTCATCGTCGTCTTCCATCATAACCCCTCTTTCTGTGTGCTTGGTCCAAACATTATAGCCCGACATAAAACCGGACCGAAGCAGGTGGCTCTGAATGACTCTTGAGGAAGTGTAATCCTTCTCATTCCGACATTCAACACATGGACAAAACATGTAGCCACCACCATGCTTGTTCGCATCGGCTGCATCTCGAAAAGAATGCACGCCTTCTCTGTAAGCGGCTGTGCGTCGATTGCCGTACATCCATGGATGGCTCATCTGCGTTATACGACAGTATATCAAATACAATCACGATCCTAAAAATTAGTACCGCACGGTCTAAACGAGGAAATATAGTTGCTCACCTTTTAGAATAAGTAGAAATAAAGACGAAGAGGTTTAAGCGTGGCTCGGACATCTCATATCGTACTTGTGTTCGGTGAACTGAAGCGGCATCGCTCTAACACACATTTCAACAAACACCTCTAGTGCATAAAAAAATGGAGAGCTAGCACACACCCACACTCTTCCATCCAAAAAAAATGCAAGGAAGAGGGGAGAGGGGCGGTGTGCTATATATAGGCAGAGGACTTTAGTCCCGATTTAGGACACAAACCGGGACTAAAGGTGACGCACATGCGGGCTGCACACCGCGTAGCCCTTTAGTCCCGGTTTGTGCTCCCGGTTTGAGACACAAACCGGGACTAAAGGTGGCGCACATGCGGACTGCACACCGCGTAGCCCTTTAGTCCCGGTTTGAGACACAAACCGGGACTAAAGGCTCCTTACGGGCCGGGACCAAAGCCTCGTGGACGGCATTGCGATTTGGGGCGACGTGGCCGGGACTAAATCCCGGCCCAGAGGGAGGCCGGGACTAAAGGGTCCAGGCCAAAGGTCCGTTTTTCACTAGTGCAAGCCTTGTGCCGGGACTAGCTAGACACTGTAAGTGGGTCGTCTGTCGAAATTACACTTCACTATCGTCATCACCGTTGTGGCACCTCAAGACGAGCTTCTGCTTCAATTGTGTCACGTTGAAGACATTAAGAGCTTACACACCCTACTGAACTCAATGCTAAGCCTAGTCAGATATTTTATCACTTTGAGCCGGGCGGGGGGAGCAGGATCGGGGTGAAAAGATGCCTTTGCACTATACATGGAGCCGGAAATGGCAATGTTGAGATGGTAGACAGTTCTTCTCGTGAAAAGAAAAAAAATGCAAGTGCTCCTAAACCATTATCTTTTCCTGCAATCTTTTTTCCTTCGGCCAAATATTAATTAGAGTTTGGTTGGTTGTGATCTTACCCAAAGAGAAAACCGTGAAATCTTCAATACTTCTGTGTATTGATCCGACCTCCGTATGGAATATATGGAGAATATAATGCGAGAGAGAGAGTCTTGGAATTCAAGATAAGTTACATGTGGTTTGAGCTTATTTTATCTCTACCTCTTATATTTAATTTGAACTCAGTACAAGATAAGTCTTCTTTTAAAGGGTTACCCTGGCATCTATATCTAATGATGCATGCAGCCATTTAAAATGAATCCACTTGATAGTGAGCCGCTGGTTTCAAGTTTTCAAAAAAGATTTTGTTAACAAAAGCTAAACCGAAAGTCAGTACAAATCAAAAGCCCCCGTGTGTTGTTAGGGGAGGGTGGAAGAAACAAATACACGGCGGCCCACCGGTGCATGATCAGGTATGGGTGGCGGCGGTCCTAGCCCTGGATCGGGCAGCTGGCTGGCGCGGGCCTACTCTCACTGAACACTCTTGTGTTTGTTTCTGTTCGTTCCACGTTTAAAACTTAAAAGTAGTACAGTATGATCTTTTGCGCCGAAGCCGGTTCCCGCGCGCGTGAAAAGTTGCCATTCTCGGGCCAACTTTGGTGCTAGCGTTCGACTCCCACCGTTGATGCATGCATGCTAGCCATGCATACCGTAGGACCATCTATAGGCGTTTCTTTCTTTAACTTTAGGACCATCTATAGGTAAGTGTCAGCTTCTGCAGGTTTTGTTACGCGGAATCCCATGCATCTTTTTCACGTGGTGCATGTAAGCAGTCAGGCTGGCCATAGTGGGGAGTAACATAATAGTAACATCACACATTGCAATGTAAATTTGCTTATGTGGCAGTGAGTTAATGAGGAAAGAGGTGCTTGTGGTAACTAGCTATGTTACAGTAACATCACACATACCAATACAAAATGAGTCTATATCCTAATTAATATGACATCCCACAAATGTTACTACCCACTATGGAGGTAGTAACATAGACCAGTAACATGTGCATGTTACTTGGCTAAGTTACTCCCCACTATGAGCAGCCTCAAGCATACATAGTACTCCATCCGTTCTTAAATATAAGTTTTTTAAAAGATTTCACTAATTGTCTATATACAAAACAAAATAAGTGTATATACAAACTAAAGTATGTCTATATACATCCGTGTGTAGTTTATTAGTTGAATCTCTAGAAAGACTTATATTTAGAAACAGAGGGAGTATATACGTAGCTTAGCAGTAGGTTAGGATGTGTGTAGCACCAGAGTACCCCGGCACCATGGGATGGGACGCACTGATGTAGCAGGACAATTGTTAATGATGCGGATGTACGAGCTATTCAGGCAGGTGTAGAGAAATTCGAGTCTAGAACGCCGGTAGTGGCAAATTTTCTACACAATGCGGGGCAGTATAGGATTTAAAAAAAACACCGTGAAATTGATGTTGGTCCGCTAGAGAAACTGTAGAAGTTAATCATCTTGTTTCTTTAGGATTAGGAAAGAAAGCCAAACCGAGTCCTACTAGTATTAGGATTCCTAGTCCTAGTCTATTTTCATAGTCCCTTGTGGACATGTATAAAAGACACCCTAGGGGTGTTGATTGTAACACCAGAAAAACGAAAAGCAATACAAAGCAAAGGCTCGACACGAGACTTTAGCCATCAAATCCATCGATCAGTTTTATTCGTGTCGCTAGTTACGCAAGTTCCGTCAAGTAGCCGGCCGAAGCAAGAATCGCGTAGGCACGCCTGTACAGCTGCATACGCACGTTCAAAAAGCCAACATTTGATATCTAGAGCCTCGACGATCTACGATCTACGATGACGGACAGCGACGTTGAGTCGGTCAAGTCCGGCAAGGGCGGTGCCAAGGCGAACAAGAACGGCGACAAGGTGAAGAAGGGCGTCAAGTCAGCAACCAGTGGTGGAGGAACGAGCGGCGCCAACGTCTAGGCGCATCGCAACAACCCCATCCAGTACCCGATGCTCACCGACGCCAACTACGGCGTGTGGGCGGTGAAGATGAAAATTATGTTGGAATTATGCCCTAGAGGCAATAATAAATGTATAGTTATTATTATAATTTCTGTATCAAGATAATAGTTTATTATCCATGCTATAATTGTATTGAATGAAGACTCATTTACATGTGTGGATACATAGACAAAACACCGTCCCTAGCATGCCTCTCGTTGGCTAGCCAGTTGATCGATGATAGTCAGTGTCTTCTGATTATGAACAAGGTGTTGTTGCTTGATAACTGGATCACGTCATTAGGAGAATCACGTGATGGACTAGACCCAAACTGATAGACATAGCATGTTGATCGTGTCATTTTGTTGCTACTGTTTTCTGCGTGTCAAGTATTTATTCCTATGACCATGAGATCATATAACTCACTAACACCGGAGGAATGCTTTGTGTGTATCAAACGTCGCAACGTAACTGGGTGACTATAAAGATGCTCTACAGGTATCTCCGAAGGTGTTAGTTGAGTTAGTATGGATCAAGACTGGGATTTGTCACTCCGTGTAACGGAGAGGTATCTCGGGGCCCACTCGGTAATACAACATCACACACAAGCCTTGCAAGCAATGTAACTTAGTGTAAGTTGCGGGATCTTGTATTACGGAACGAGTAAAGAGACTTGCCGGTAAACGAGATTGAAATAGGTATACGGATACTGACGATCGAATCTCGGGCAAGTAACATACCAAAGGACAAAGGGAGTGACATACGGGATTATACGAATCCTTGGCACTGAGGTTCAAACGATAAGATCTTCGTAGAATATGTAGGATCCAATAGGGGCATCCAGGTCCCGCTGTTGGATATTGACCGAGGAGTCTCTCGGGTCATGTCTACATAGTTCTCGAACCCGCAGGGTCTGCACACTTAAGGTTCGACGTTGTTTTATGCGTATTTGAGTTATATGGTTGGTTACCGAATGTTGTTCGGAGTCCCGGATGAGATCACGGACGTCACGAGGGTTTCCGGAATAGTCCGGAAACGAAGATTGATATATAGGATGACCTCATTTGATTACCGGAAGGTTTTCGGAGTTACCGGGAATGTACCGGGAATGACGAATGGGTTCCGGGAGTTCACCGGAGGGGGGCAACCCACTCCGGGGAAGCCCATAGGCATTTGGGGGGGTCACACCAGCCCTTAGTGGGCTGGTGGGACAGCCCACCAATCCCCTATGCGCCAAGAGAGAAAAAATCAAAGGAAAGAAAAAAAGGAAGAAGTGGGAAGGGGGAAGGACTCCCTCCCACCAAACCAAGTAGGACTCGGTTTGGGGGGGGAGAGTCCTCCCCCCTGGCTCGGCCGACCCCTTGGGGATCCCTTGGACCCCAAGGCAAGGTCCCCCTCCCTCCTCCTATATATATGGGGCTTTTAGGGCAGATTTGAGACGACTTTCTCACGGCTGCCCGACCACATACCTCCATAGTTTTTCCTCTAGATCGTGTTTCTGCGGAGCTCGGGCGGAGCCCTGCTGAGACAAGATCATCACCAACCTCCGGAGCACCGTCACGCTGCCGGAGAACTCTTCTACCTCTCCGTCTCTCTTGCTGGATCAAGAAGGCCGAGATCATCGTCGAGCTGTACGTGTGCTGAACGCGGAGGTGCCGTCCGTTCGGTACTAGATCGTGGGACTGATCGCGGGATTGTTCGCGGGGCGGATCGAGGGACGTGAGGACGTTCCACTACATCAACCGCGTTCTCTAACGCTTCTGCTGTACGATCTACAAGGGTACGTAGATCACTCATCCCCTCTCGTAGATGGACATCACCATGATAGGTCTTCGTGCGCGTAGGAAAATTTTTGTTTCCCATGCGACGTTCCCCAACAAATTATTGTCCGACCCCTTCGAGTGTGGCAGGCAATCACGGACGACGACGTCGACGACGAGTCCGACGAAGGTGCCATGGCCGCCATAGCCCAGTCCGTGCCGGATTCCGTGCTAATGACATTGTCGGAGTTCGAGAGGGCAAGAGAGGCGTGGAACGCAATCAAGGAGATGAGGATCGGAGAAGATCGCGTCACCAAGGCTCGGGCACAAGTGCTGAAGGGCCAATTTCACAAGTTGCAGATGGAGGAAACTGAATCGGTGAACGACTATGCCATGCGTCTTACTACTTTGGTGGGAGAGATCCGTGCGCTTGGTGCAAAGCTCGATGAGACCAAGATTGTGGAGAAATTTTTCAGTTCGGTGACTGATAAATTTACGTACATCATCGGCACGCTCGAGCAGCTTTACGACATCGACGACATGACCATAACGGAGGCGATCGGACGCTTGCGGACATGGGAAGAGAATGCTCGTGGCTGTCGGAAAGGCAAAGGAGGAGGTAGTGACCAACTCATGTACTCGCGCGCAGATTGGGAGGCCCCAAGTAGCAAAGGAAGGCGTGATGGTGGCGAAGGCTCACGCAACACGAAGGGCGATGTACAAACCGGAAAAGGCAAAGGAAAAGGCAAGCCACAAGGTTGTGGTAAGGCTGACCGATCTAAAGGGCGGAAGCAACGAAACTTGGATATGGCCGAGGTCAAGTGCTATAACTGCAATGAGATGGGTCACTTTGCAAAGGATTGTCCGAAGCCTAACAAGCGGGAGATCAAGGAAAATTTGGCAAAGCAGGAAGATGAAGGTCGAGGTGTTCTGATGGCCGAAGTTTGTGATCTCGCTGAAACGGTGGTTGTGAAACCAAGACGGAAGGTGCTACTTCATGAGAAGAAAGTGACACGGAAGTTATCCGGTGATCACAATGTGTCGTGGTATCTCGACACGGGTGCCAGTAACCACATGACGGGATGCAAGGAGAAATTTCTCGAGCTGGAATATGATGTTCAAGGCTCGGTCAAGTTCGGTGATGGTTCAGCTGTGGAGATTTGCGGGCAAGGATCTGTCCTCTTTGAGGGTCTCACAGGCGAACATCGCATACTCACCGGAGTGTACTACATCCCACGGATCCGCAACAATATTATCTCTATTGGGGAGCTTGACGAGAATGGATGCAAGGTGAATATTGAGAACAGAGTGATGATGATCTTCGACAACCTCCGAAACGTGCTAGCTCGTGTTAATCGCACATGGAATAGGCTCTATATCCTCAACCTTGATCAATCTCTATTGGAAATATGCCCTAGAGGCAATAATAAATTAGTTATTATTATATTTCTTTGTTCATGATAATCGTTTATTATCCATGCTATAATTGTATTGATTGGAAACACAATACTTGTGTGGATACATAGACAAAACACTGTCCCTAGTAAGCCTCTAGTTGACTAGCTCGTTGATCAAACATGGCCAAGGTTTCCTGGCCATAGGCAAGTGTTGTTACTTGATAACGGGATCACATCATTAGGAGAATCATGTGATGGACTAGACCCAAACTAATAGACGTAGCATGTTGATCGTGTCATTTTGTTGCTACTGTTTTCTGCGTGTCAAGTATTTGTTCCTATGACCATGAGATCATATACCTCACTGACACCGGAGGAATGCTTTGTGTGTATCAAACGTCGCAACGTAACTGGGTGACTATAAAGATGCTCTACAGGTATCTCCGAAGGTGTTAGTTGAGTTAGTATGGATCGAGACTGGGATTTGTCACTCCGTGTGACGGAGAGGTATCTCGGGGCCCACTCGGTAATACAACATCACACACAAGCCTTGCAAGCAATGTGACCTCGTGTAAGTTGCGGGATCTTGTATTACGGAACGAGTAAAGATACTTGCTGGTAAACGAGATTGAAATAGGTATGCGGATACTGACGATCGAATCTCGGGCAAGTAACATACCGAAGGACAAAGGGAATGACATACGGGATTATATGAATCCTTGGCACTGAGGTTCAAACGATAAGATCTTCGTAGAATATGTAGGACCCAATATGGGCATCCAGGTCCCGCTATTGCATATTGACCGAGGAGTCTCTCGGGTCATGTCTACATAGTTCTCGAACCCGCAGGGTCTGCACACTTAAGGTTCGACGTTGTTTTATGCGTATTTGAGTTATATGGTTGGTTACCGAATGTTGTTCGGGGTCCCGGATGAGATCACGGATGTCACGAGGGTTTCCGGAATGGTCCGGAAACGAAGATTGATATATAGGATGACCTCATTTGATTACCGGAAGGTTTTCGGAGTTACCGGGAATGTACCGGGAATGACGAATGGGTTCCGGGAGTTCACCGGGGGGGCAACCCACCCCGGGGAATCCCATAGGCCTTGAGGGTGGCACACCAGCCCTTAGTGGGCTGGTGGGGCAGCCCAAAAGGGCCCTATGCGCATTCGAAGAAAAATCAAAGAGAAAAGAAAAAAAAGGAGGAGGTGGGAAAGGAAAGAAGGACTCCACCCACCAAACCAAGTAGGACTCGGTTTTGGGGGGAGTCCTTCCCCCCTTTGGCTCGGCCGACCTCCCTTGAGCCCCAAGGTAAGGTCCCCCCCTCTCCCACCTATATATACGGAGGTTTTAGGGCTGATTTGAGACGACTTTTCCATGGCAGCCCG
Organism: Hordeum vulgare subsp. vulgare; assembly: GCF_904849725.1. Classification (NCBI taxonomy): domain Eukaryota; kingdom Viridiplantae; phylum Streptophyta; class Magnoliopsida; order Poales; family Poaceae; genus Hordeum; species Hordeum vulgare. The sequence continues at coordinate 582,830,886 of NC_058521.1, forward strand.
ACCACATACCTCCACGGTTTTTCCTCTAGATCGCGTTTCTGCGGAGCTCGGGCGGAGCCCTGCTGAGACGAGATCATCACCAACCTCCATAGTGCCGTCAAGCTGCCGGAGAACTCTTCTACCTCTCCGTCTCTCTTGCTGGATCAAGAAGGCCGAGATCATCGTCGAGCTGTACGTCTGCTGAACGTGGAGGTGCCGTCCGTTCGGCACTAGATCGTGGGACTGGTCGCGGGATAGTTCGCGGGGCTGATCGAGGGACGTGAGGACGTTCCACTACATCAACCGCGTTCACTAACGCTTCTGCTGTACGGTCTACAAGGGTACGTAGATCACTCATCCCCTCTCGTAGATGGACATCACCATGATAGGTCTTCATGCGCGTAGGAAATTTTTTTTGTTTCCCATGCGACGTTCCCCAACAATCTCAACCGGAGTGTTGGCTCGCCTAGAGTGATGATGATTCGTGGTTATGGCATGCTAGATTTGGACACGTTAACTTCTACGCCTTGAAGAAGATGTCAAAGATGGAGATGGTATCCGGGATGCCATTAATCGACCATGTTGATCGAGTATGTGACGGGTGCTTGGTTTGAAAACAGCACCGCAGGCCGTTCCCTGCTCAGTCTACCTATCGTGCAAGTGATGCACTCAAGCTGCTCCATGGTGATCTATGTGGCCCTATCACCCCAGCAACTCACGCGGGAAAGAAGTATTTCTTCCTCGTGGTAGACGAGTACTCGAGATATATGTGGGTCGTTCTCCTACGATCTAAAGATGAGGCGTTTGAAGCGTTCAAGAAGTTGAAGGCTGCAATGGAGATGGAACACAAGTTGAAGGTTCACGCTCTATGGACAGATCGTGGCGGAGAATTTACGTCAAACGAATTCAATGATTACTGTGAGAAGATTGGCATAAAAAGGTTCCTCACGGCACCTTACACGCCGCAGAAGAACGGGGTCGTTGAAATGCGCAATCGAACCATCGTTGACATGGCAAGGAGTTTACTCAAGAGCAAGAACCTACCGGGGACTTTTTGGGGAGAAGCTGTTTCGACGGCGGTCTATGTTCTCAACCGGGCTCCAACGAAGGCGGTGGTCGGAAAGACTCCGTATGAAGCAATTTACGGACGTAAGCCGAATGTGTCTCATCTACGGACGTTCGGGTGTGTGGCACATGTGAAGATGGCGGATCCGCACCTCTCAAAGCTTGCCGATCGTAGCACCAAGATGGTGTTCATCGGATACGAGAGGAGTTCCCGCACCAAGGCATACCGCTTCTACAATCCACAAACTAAGAATCTACGGATTTCACGCGACGTCGTGTTTGAAGGAAACCAAGCGTGGAATTGGAGCGTCGTAGCCGACAATGCTCCAAACAGTAACATATTCACGGTTGAATTTCCAACTGATGATGATGCAGGGGACGATGTCCAAGTGGTTGATAAGACGCCAAACCAAGGTGACCACAATGGTAGTGATCATCATGCTGCCGACACCGACGACGACATGCATAGGTCGCAAGGAGATAGCGACAACGAAGCGCACGACACGGGTGGAGATCTCGACGACAACATCGACAACGAGGCACATAGTGACAATGACGATGAAGATGATTATCATGATCACGACGACTATGCCGACGACGCGGATGTCGATGACACGCCTGAGACTCAGCCATGTTCCTCAAGTGCATCAACATCGACACAATTTGTGTCACCTCCTTTGCAAGCCACAACGGATTCCTCAGGGCCTCGTCGCTACAAGACCCTCAACAAAGTCTACAAGTACAAAAAGACAGTTACGCTCGAATACTCCGGACTATGTCTTTTCTGAGTTGAGGAGCCGGCGAACTTCGTAGAGGCGAGCAAAAGTCCTAGCTGGAGGCACGCCATGGATGAGGAGATGAAGGCAATTGAGAGCAATAGCACATGGACTTTGGTAACCCGACGTCCAAACCAAAAGGCGATAGGTTTGAAGTGGGTTTACAAGTTAAAGAAGGACACGGAGGGTGCCATTGTGAAGTACAAGGCAAGACTCGTTGCAAAGGGCTACGTACAACGTCAAGGAGTAGACTATGATGAGGTGTTTGCACCGGTTGCTCGAATTGAGATAGTGAGAGTGCTCTTAGCTTTGGCAGCACAAGAGGATTGGAAGGTTCATCATATGGATGTTAAATCCGCTTTCCTTAATGGCGATCTCACAGAAGAAGTGTACGTGCAACAACCCCTCGGCTACGAGAAGAAAGGCGAAGAAGGAAAAGTTTACAAGCTCAAGAAGGCACTTTATGGGTTGAAGCAAGCGCCAAGAGCTTGGAACTCAAAGTTAGACCGGAGTCTGGTCTCGCTCGGGTTCAAGAGATGTCCCCTCGAGCACGCAGTCTATACAAAGAACTCAAAAGGCTCGAACCTGCTAGTTGGAGTTTATGTTGACGATCTGATTATCACCGGAGATAGCGTACAAGAAATTGAACGTTTCAAGGCGCAAATGAAGAACAAGTTTAGCATGAGCGATCTGGGATTACTCAGCTATTACTTGGGCATCGAAGTGAAGCAAAGCTCCGGAGAGATTTCCCTATGTCAATCGGCCTACGCGGTCAAGTTATTGGACAAGTGTGGCATGTCAGATTGCTACGAGACACAAGTTCCAATGGACCAACGTCACAAGTTGAGCCAGCGTAGCTCAAATCCGCCGGTGGACACCACAATGTATTGAAGCGTTGTGGGCAACCTAAGATACTTGGTGCATACACGACCTGACTTGGCTTACTCAGTCGGGCTCGTGAGTCGTTTCATGGAGAATCCGACAACCGAGCACATGGGCGCGGTCAATCAAATCTTGCGCTATGTGAAAGGCACCATTAATCTTGGTTGCACGTACAGAAAGGGAAAGGAAGGATTGATCCTTCATGGATATTCAGATAGTGACATGGCAGGTGACGTTGATGACCGAAAGAGCACAACGGGCATGGTTTTCTACCTTGGCCCGAATCCGATTAGCTGGAATTCTCAGAAGCAAAAGGTGGTGGCACTGTCTTCATGCGAGGCAGAATACATAGCGGCAAACACGACGGCTTGTCAAGCAGTGTGGCTGGGAAGACTCCTAGCTATTCTTGCAAAGCGGGAGGTGCAGAAGGTGTCACTGAAAATCGACAACCAAGCTGCAATCTCGTTGTGCAAAAATCCGGTTCATCACGAAAGGAGCAAGCACATAGATACCCGGTTCCACCATATCAGGGAGTGCATTGAAGAAGGGTTGATCGAGGTTCAACATGTGAACACGAAAGACCAACTTGCCGATATTTTCACCAAGTCCCTTGGTCGACAGAAGTTCATCGAGATGAGGAGGAAAGTCGGAGTGCAAGAAGTGAAGTCAAGCAACAAGATTAAGGAGGTGAATGTAGAAGTTAATCATGTTGTTTCTTTAGGATTAGGTAAGAAAGCGAAACCGAGTCCTAGTCGTATTAGGATTCCTAGTCCTAGTCTATTTCCATAGTCCCTTGTGGACGTGTATAAAAGACACCCTAGGGGTGTTGATTCTAACACTAGAAAAACGAAAAGCAATACAAAGCAAAGGCTCGACACAGGCCTTTAGCCATCAAATCCATCGATCAGTTTTATTCGTGTCGCTAGTTACACAAGTTCCGTCAAGTAGCCAGCCGAAGCAAGAACCGCGTAGGCACGCCTGTACAGCTGCATACGCACGTTCAAAAGCCAACAAAAACACGAGGCCGAGAGTCTTCTGCTGTATACTTTCTTCGTTTTTGAATATAAATCTTTTAATTTCTTTTACCAGGACTACATACGAAAGAAAATGTATGAATTTACACTTTAAAATATGTCAATATACACACGTTTATATCCTCCAATGAAATTTTTAGAAAGATTTATATTTAGAAACAGAGAAAGTATATTGGGGCCTTCCCTCAGCCCGAACTGTGCAAAAGCCCACCTCTTCCCTATTTCCAAAGATTTATATTTAGAAACAGAGAAAGTATATGTTTTCTAAAAAATTTCAATACAATATATATATATATATATATTTTAAGATATATATTTATTCATTTTTTTTGTATATAATCCGTAATAGGATCTTTAAAAAAACTTAAAACGAAGGGAGTACAAAGTTAAAGCGTAGAAAAAAGACAAAGTAAATATCCAACAGTTGTCTGAATGGGCGTATTTTGGCAACGATGTGCGCTAACATGCACAAATCTTCCACCTCTCTTTCCGATAATTGCTAGTTACTAGTGCCGCGGATGGGTATTTTAGCCCGCACTCTTCAAAGCTATAACCGTCGAGACCATTGCCCACAAACGAATGTTGTGATGTATGATATGCATATTTTAATGTGTGTATCCGTCCATGAATGTTAGTTGCACTCCCTCGTTTTGTCATGCCGCCGACACGTGGGAAACCCGGGATCCGGGATCACTTCCCTTCACTTTTGCATGTTCCGCACATTTCACACTTGTTCCTTTGCATCGGTATCTCAATCGAGTTACCGGTACTGAAACATTATCGTGGCATTGTTTTCGTTTTCGTCACCATGGCACCCATTTCTTAATGTCATGGCAACAATTGTCCTTATCATATTATATGTCTATAATATCTTACATTTGCATCTAAATTAAAAATGCTACTCTCATGCATGATAACAACATGATAACAAAGCGAAGATGTGATGATCATTGTATTGAAGATCTATATATATATATATTTGTGGTAAACTACTCACACATCACCATAGGAGAAGCAAGGTTGATTTAGAGGCCCTTCGTGATCGATCCCCCTCCAGCAGGACACAGAAACAGGGCTCCACACGGGCACACGGTGAACCAGAGACTTACGATGGCGAAAAAGTGTTTCTGGTGGCTCCCGTAGGGTTTCGGGATATTTTAGAATTTATAGGTCAGAGAGGGACGTTGGGGCCACACGAGGGGGCAACACACATCAGGGCGCTCCCTGATGTGTGCTGCCTTCCTCGTCTAGCGTCTCGTCTCCTCCCGATGCTTTGAGGTCCTCTTTTGGTCCAGAAACTAACATATTTATTTGGGACAATTGGACTCTCTTTGGTATTGTAAACCTAAACAACCAAAACATGCAAAAAACAACAACTCACACTAGGCACTCGGTCAATAGGTTAGTGCTCAAAAATAATATTAAATGGTATATAAACACCCTAAAAGCATCCTAGAATGATAATATTATGGCATGGAACAATAGGAAATTATAGATATGTTGGAGACGTATCGGCATCCTCAAGCTTAATTTTCACTCGTCCTCGAGCAGGTAAATGATAAAAACATAAATTTTGATGTGACATACTACCCAACATGTAATCTATTGCAGGTTTGATCATTGAGAAATAATGAATTAATAAAAATTGACATAGTAATATTCATAAACATAAGCAACATAATCATCAAGTTTCAAAATATACAATCCTTAAATAATGTTCACCCCTATTCATTGTATCATATAAGCATAACATGGCTCTGTCTTCACCACATAAATATAAATGTTAAGTACCAAAGTGTCAAGTCAGACAATTGGATCGTGTCCTTTAACTCACTTTAGCTTTTTATTATGCACTCAGTAAATGAGCGTGACCCATGGATATAGCATAAAGGTGGAATAGAATATGATGGCAGGTTTCAAAGTGGAGAAGAAATCCCATCAACTAGGCATATCAACGGGTTATGGAGATGCCCATCAATCGATATCAACGCGAGGAGTAGGGACTGCCATGCAACGAATGCACTAGAGTTATAAGCATATGAAACCTCAGCTAAAGCTAAATGTGTGTGCATCGAACTTGCTTGCTCATGAAGACCTTGGGCATTTGAGAAAGCCCGCCATCGGAATATACAAGCCAAGTTCTATAATGAAAAATTCCCACCGGCATATGGAAGTGACAAGACAAAAGACACTACATATGATTAGTATGGTGCCACTTTGTGGCACAAGTGGCAAAACAAAAGACCCTCTCTTTTTTCATTTATCTTTGTTTTCTTTGCTTTCTTTCTCCTTTTTGCCATCTCGAGACTCATCTCGACTTGTGGGGGAATCATTGTCTCCATCATCCTTTCCTCACTCAGAAAGTGCCCTAATAATGATGATTATGACACTTTTATTTACTTACAACTCAACATGAAAAACTGTAGTATGACTCTATATCAATGCCTCCTACAGTGTACCAGGATATGCAACGATCAAGTGTAACATTTATAAAAGCGACGAACGGTAGCTTTGCCACAGATACTATGCCATCTAATATGATCATGCAAAGCAATATGACAATGGAATTACAAGTCATATGATGTGACGGTGCAAGTTGCATGGCAATAACTCAGAATGGCTATGAAAATGCCATGATAGGTAGGTATGATGGGTGTTTTGAGGAAGATATAATGAGATTTATGTGCAATAGAGTGTATCATGTCATGGGTTTTGGATGCACCGACGAAGGTTGCACCATTCTTCGAGGTGAGAATGGGCAATGCACGGTATCAAAGAGGCTAGAAAATATGTGGATGTGAGAGTCTCTATATCCATGGATTCACATTAATCATAAATAACTGACATACTTATTGCAAGATTTTATTATCTCTCTCGAAGCAAAGCACGGCTTGCATGCCCCTAGGGAGGAGGTTTTTAGGCATTAACCCTCGCATGCCCCTAACGTGAACATGACTAGGATTTTAGCGACGAATAAGTACGCTCACACATCATCACCATGCGAAAAATATATTTTAGATGAACAACAAGTTAGAAACCTCTAATACACGATACCTATATTAACCAATGATCATGTACTCATGCTTTTTCACATTACCACATTAATATCCTTAACCATGATTTCTCTTTTATGTCATAAAATGTGTTTTTAATTATGCACTCATTCAATACCTATTATTTTTGGACTAGTCTTATAACCCATGCAAATTAACGTCGCTATTTATTAACTCTCAACAAATATAAGTGAAGAGTGAGAGTGCAATTATTTCTTCAAAATCTATACGCCATTGTGATGTAAAAGATAAAAATGAAACAGTAGAGCAACTACTAAGCTCAAAAGATATAAGTGAAGCACGTAGAGTATTCTAATAAATCATGTTTATCTTGTGTCTCTCTCAAGTGGTAGTATTCATAGAACAATGATTGTGGAAAACTAAAACAAAAAATCAAACTAAAGCAAACAACGCCTTCCAAGTGACATACCGATGGATTGAGACAAAAGAGGAGATGCCTTCCAGGGCATGCCCAAGATTACGTGCTTGAGTCTTCCTAGTATATTACCTTAAGGGTGGCTCGGGCATCCTCAAACTTAGGCTCTTTCCACTCCTTATTCCTTTATCCACCGTGATAACACCCAAAACTTGAAAACTTAAGCACACAAAACTCAACTAAAACTTCGTGAGATCGGTTAGTATAATAAACATATCAAATACTTTAGGTACTTTTATAAATTGATTTGTATTTTATTATTGCATAAGGTACTATATTTTAACTTCTCCATGACTTATACCCCCGATACAATCCATGGCATCAACAAAACAAGCAAACTATGCAAGCAAAAACAGAATCTATCTAAAACAGAATAGTTGGTAATGATATAATTAAGTACCATACTTATGTAAATCCAACAATTCTAAAAAATTAGTAAGACGTGAGGAATTTGTATAACAATATTGTGTAAAAATCATATTTTAAAAATACATTCCATTAAAACCACAGGAATTCTGCACTCAACGTCAAAGTCTATTTATGCATCGTATCAATTCTACTATTATTCAAATCATCCTAAAGGCTTTACTTGGCACAACCACTAATTTAAACATAAAAACACAATCATTAATGAGGCAACAATAATGTTATAACAGACATACAAACATGAAGTAAATAAAAAAATTAAGATAAATATTGGGTTGCCTCCCAACTAGCGCTACTGTTTTATCCCCATTGCGAGGCATAATGCATATGATTAAAGTGTTGACGTCCACCTTATCAGGCTCCTAAATAGGACAACCATACTTCTTAGGATTAATAGGAGGCTTGAAAATAGGGTTTCATATCAAGTCTATAAAACTGAGATGCATAATAATCATTTTAAGATCTTTGCTTCTTTTGATAGGAGGGATACTAATGCTCTTGGGAACATATTTGAATTTGGGACTTCTATTTTGAGAGGTACTGACATTCGTTTTTTAATGTGTGAAAGTGGAACCTACTTTATCAATGACTTCCTCCTTTTTATAAATTCTATTCAAGCTTTGCTCTACCCTTTCATCAATAGTTGTATCTTTCTCTTTTAAAGCTTTCAAAGTAGTTCCTACATGTGACCCAAATTGAGTGATATGATTATGGAGCTTTTTTATCTAACACCTCAATTTGGTCATTAGTAGCCATTTTATTTTCAATAATATTAAGCCTTTGCACAACATGGTACAAGGTCAAGATAGTTTCATTAATGATAATAGGTGGTGACCCAACTAAATTTTCCATGGCTTTGAAAGCATGTGAAGTGTGACTCATTAATAAATTTTCACCGGTAATCGTATCAATTACAAATCTATACCAAGTAGTAATATCAACATAGAAATTACGAAGCAAGATATTGGGGGATTACCTATGAGTTGATTTATTTTGAGCATCGCAAATCCTATAACATGCATCTTTCAAACTTTCTCCTCCCCTTTGCTTTAAACCGAGTACCTCGTTATTGGGAGTAAAGGGAAGAAAAGAATAACTAGCCATAACAAGAAGCAAACAAGTAAACTAGTCATAAGAAAAGATAAATATTTCTGTATTTTTGATTTTTATGAAGCAAGATAAACATAACAAAAAATTAAAACAAGAGCAAGTGAATGATAATTCGCGTGAAGTTGCTTTATATTAGGTTGGTGATACTCCTCGAAAACGATGCGATATTTTCTTCCTGATACTTGTGATCTACGTTGGATTTTCCATGAAGAGGAATGGGTGATGCAACACAATATAGATAAGTATTTATCTCAGTATAGAACAAAGGTTTATGGAACCAATAGGAGTAATAACCAACCCATGTCTTCACCGACTGCACACAAATAAGCAAACACTTGCACCCAACGTGAGCAAGAGGGTTGTCAATCCTCATAGACTCGTTATTTTTCAAGCAAGAAATGTGTGTGGATGATAGTTGAAAATTAAAAAGTAAATAAGGCATTGAGGTAATTGTAGCGTTTGTAAACTTATAAGTGAATAGACCCAAGGGACATAGTTTTACCTAATGGCATCTCTCGTGTAGTAGGCATACGATGGGTAAATAAATTACCGTTGGGCAATTGATAGAAAATCACATAGTTATGTGATATTTATGGAAATGGTCATATATGTATAGGCATCACACCCAGAAGCAAATAGCCGGACCCCGATGTGCACCTATTATTATTACTCCACCCATCGACCGTTATCCAGTATGCATCTACAGTATTATGTAAAATAGAGTAATGCTTCGAGAAAAATGACATGATATAAACAAAGAGAACTCAATCAATATGAATTAACCCCATGATTTTACCCTTAGTGGAAACAATACAAAGACGTGTCCTTGTACCTTTCTGTCACTGGGATATAGAACTCCGGCAGATTGAACCCACTACAATACTGGATAACATTCCTTTGGACTCCGTTTAATATTCCTTATCTGCAATACTCAAAAACATGGAAAAAACAGAAACTGGCACTAGCCTCTGGATTAATAGGTTAGTCCCAAAAATAATATAAAATAGCATATTAATGCATATAAAACATCCAAAACAGATAATATATTAGCATGGAACAATCAAAATTATAGATACATTGGAGACGTATCAAGCATCCCCAAGCTTAATTCATGCTCATCCTCGAGTAGGTAAATGATAAAAACAGATTTTTTGATGTGGAATGCTACCTAACGTATATATCCATGTAATATGATCTATTGTGGCATGAATATTCGGACCCATAAGATTCAGAACAAAAGTCTAATATTGACATAAAAACAATAATACTTCTAGCATACTAACAAGGCAATTGCTTCCTTTCGAAATAACATGGTATTACAAAGTTAACCCTACAAAATCATATGGTCTGGCTATGCTCCATCTTCACCACACAAAGTATCTAAATCTTGCACAACCCCGATGAAAATCAAGCAATTGTTTCACACTTTTTATGTTCTCGAACCTTTTCAACTCTCATGCAATACATGAGCGTGAGCCATGTATATAGCACTATAGGTGGAGTAGAGTATGGTGGAGGTTGCAAAAAAAAGGAGAAGATAGTCTCACATCAACTAGGCATATCAAGGGCCACGGAGATGCCCATCAATAGATATCAATGTGAGTGAGTAGGGATTGCCATGCAACAAATGCACTAGAGCTATAAGTGTATGAAATCTCAAAAAGGAAACTAAGTGGTTGTGCAAAAGATTTAATTCCACTAGTTATATGAAAGTGACAAAATAGGAGACTCTCTATGAAGAACTTGGCGCTACTTTGAAGCATAAGTGTGGAAAAAGATAGTAGCATTGTCCCTTCTCTCTTTCTCTCATTGTTTTCTTTTTCTCTCTTTTTTGTGGGCTTATTTGGCCTCTTTTATTTTTATGGTCTTCGCTAGCCTCTTTTATTTTTTTGCAAAGTCTAGAGACTCATCCCAACTTGTGAGGGAATCATAGCTTCCGTCATCCTTTTCTCACACAGGACAATGCTCTAATAATGCAAATCATCACACTTTTATTTATTTACAAGTCAAAGATTACAACTCAATATCTAGAACAAAATATGACTCTATAAGTAATATGGAAGTGATGGTGCGTGTCATGAAAATGGGATGGTGGTGTTGCATGGCAATATATCTTGGAATTTATGAAAATGCCATAATAGGTAGATATGGTGGTTGTTTTGAGGAAAAATATATGGTGGCTGTTTTGAGGAAGTTGGGTTTAATGTACCTTCGAAAGTTGCGCAGTACTTAGAGAGGCTAGCAAAGGTGGAAGGGTGAGAGTGCGTATAATCCATGAACTCAACATTAGTCATAAAGAACTCACATACTTATTGCAAAAGACTATTAGTTATCGAAGCAAAGTATCAGATGCATGCTGCTAGGGGAAGGGTTGGTAGGAGTTAACCATCGCGCAATCGTGACCTCCACACAAAGGTTGACAATCATTAAACAAATCATGCTCAGACTTCCGCACATAACAGTTCACCATATGTGCATGCTACGAGAATCACAAACTTTAAGAAAAGTATTTCTTCCAATTCACAATTACTTACTAGCATGACTCTCATATTACCATCTTCATATCTCAAAACTATATGAAAGGAATCAAACTTCTCATCATATTCAATGCACTTAATGTGAAAGTTTTTATTATATCCCTCTTGGATGTCCATTATATTAGGACTAAATTCATAACCTAAAGCAATTACCATGTTGTTTAAAGAACTCTCAAAATAATATAAGTGAGGTACGAGAGTTTAATAATTTCTATAAAACACAACACCACTGTGCTCTAAAAGATATAAGTGAAGCACTAGAGCAACATTGCCTAGCTCAAAAGATGTAAGTCAAGCACAAAGAGTATTCTAATAAATTCACGATTCAGCGTGTGTCTCTCAAAAGATGTGTGCACCAAGGATGATTGTGGCAAACTAAAAAGTAAAGAATCATATCATACAAGACGCCTTGGTCATCCCCAAGCTTAGGCTGTTTCCACTCCTTATTCCATAGTCCATCAAATCTTTACCCAAAACTTGAAAACTTCACAACAAAAAACTCAACAGAAAACTCATGAGATCCGTTAGTATAAGAAAAATAAATCACCACTTTAGGTACTATTGTTAACTCATTGTTTATTTATATTTATGTAATATTTACTTTATTCCAACTTCTCCATGGTTCATACCCCCCGATACAACCCATAGATTCATCAAAATAAGCAAACAACACAAAGAAAACAAAATCTGTCAAAAACATATCAGTTTGTAGCAATATGTTTACTTCGAATACTTTTGTAACTCCAAAAATTCTGAAAAATTAGGACAATCTGGGAAATTTGTAAATAAATATTGTGTATAACATTCAGAGCAAAAGCACGTTCCAGTTAATTTACAAAATTCCCGGACTGAGAGCGAAAGTTTCTGTTTCCAGTAAAATCAACTTGCGAACACCGTAGACCATCCCAAAGGTCTTACTTGGATCAAACACTAACTAAAACAAGAAAACACAATTATTACAGAGGTAATAATGTGTGCAGCACTCAAAGACATTAGCAAAAAACAAAAGCATAAAAATAAAATTGGGTTGCCTCCCAAAAAGCGCTATTGTTTAACGCCCCTAGCTAGGCATAATGCAATAGATCTAGGTATTGTCATCTTTGGTATGCAATCCATAAGTAGATCTCATAATAGATTCATAAGGCAATCTTATTTTCTTTCTGGGAAAGTGCTCCATGTTTTTCTTAACAATAAGAACATCATTAATATTTCCTTCTTTGATATCAATAATTGTACCAATCGTTCTAAGGAAAGGTCTACCAAGAATAATAGGACATGTACGATTGCAATCTATATCAAGAACAATGAAAACTATGGGTACATAATTCCTATTTGCAACAATAAGAACATCATTAATCCTTCTGGGAGGTTTTTTAATTGTAGAATCTGCTAGATGCAAATTTAACGAGCAATCATCAAATTCACGGAATCCTAGCACATCACATAAAGTTTTTAGAATCGTGGAAATGCTAGCACCCAAGTCACACAAAGCATGGCACTCATAATATTTAATTTTAAACTTAATAGTAGCTTCTCACTCATCATAAAGCTTTCTAGGTATAGAAACTTGCAACTCAAGTTTTTCTTCAAAAGATTGCACCATAGCACCCACAATATGTTTAGTAAAAGCTTTATTTTGATTATAAGCATGCGGAGAATTCAACATGGATTGCAACAAGGAACCACAATCAATCAAAGAACACCCATTATAATTAAAGTCCTTGAAATCCAAAAGGGTGGGTTCATTACTATTTAAAGTTTCGACCACTTCAATCCCACGTTCATCAATCTTAGCATTAAGATCTATAACCTCTGAATCACTAGGAGTCCTTTTAACTAAAGTTGACTCATCTCCACTCTCATATTTTTGAAGATTTATACTAGAAAACAAATATTGAATAGGAGTCACATCAATCACTTTAAGATCTTCATCATTATTATCATGATAAAACACCTTTTCGAGCCATTCACGCTTAGCACGTATTCTAGCAGTTCTTTCCTTACACTCATCAATAGAAATTATCAAAGCTTTTAAAGACTCATTAATATCATGCTTGGGTGGAATAGATCTAATTTGCAAAGAATCAACGTCAAGAGAAATTTTTCTTCAATCATAGCATTGAAACCCTTTTGCGAGCTAATGAATTATTTAATATTATTCTCAAGATGAGGGGGCATATTATTAGAATTTCCATAAGAATTGTTGTAGAAATTACCATAATTGTTAGAGGAATTACTAGGAAACATCCTAGGATTAAAATTACCTCTATACGTGTTATTGCTAAAATTGTTCCTACCAACAAAATTCACTTCCATAGATTCATTATTATTTCCAATCAACGAAGACAAAGGCATATCATTGGGATCAATAGGAGCACTCATACTAGCAAAAAAATTCATTAATTCATCCATCTTTCCACTCAAAGTGTTTATTTCTTCAATAGCCTGCACTTTTTTACTAGTAGGAGATCTTTCGGTATGCCATTGAGAGTAATTTGTTGTAGTATTATCTAGGATTTTAGTAGATTCTCCTAATGTGATTTCCATAAAGGTAGCACCCGCGGCAACTCTAAAAGATTTCTGGAAGGAAAATTCAATCCTGCATAAAAAAATTGTATAATCATCCATAAATTCAAACCATGCGCCGGGCAATTCCTAATCATTAGTTTCATCCTCTCCCAAGATTGTGGAAAATCGTCATGATCAAGTTGCTTTAAATTCATTATATCATTCCTAAGGGAGATAATCTTGGCGGGCGTAAAGTACTTGGAAATAAAAGCATCTTTACACTTATTCCACGAATTAGTACTATTTTAGGTAAAGATGAAAACCAAGTTTTAGCATTATCTGGTAGTGACAAAGGAAATATCTTCAATTTAAAATTTTCATTATCCACATCTTTCTTCTTTTGCATATCACACAACTCAATGAAAGTATTTAGATGGGATGCGGCATCTTCGCTAGGAAGGCCAGAAAGTTGTTGTTTCATAACAAGATTGAGCAAAGCGACATTAATTTCACGAGATTCCGCACTAGTGGCGGGAGCAATATAAGTACTAATAAAATAATTATTATTAGTAGTGGAAAAGTCACATAACTTGGTATTCTCTTGAGTCATCGTGACAAAGCAAGCAATCTAGCACACAAGCAAGCAAACGAAAAGAGAAATGAGAAAAGGGCGAATAAAAAGGCAAATATTTTTGGTATTTTCTGATAATTGTTTTAGAAGTGGGGGAGAGGAAAACGACAGGCAAATGGAAAATAAAGTAAATCCAAGAGATGAGTTTGTGATAAGTACTTGGTAGGCTTGATCTTTCTATTTATCCTCCCCGGCAATGGCGCCAGGAATCCTTCTTGCTACTTCTTGAGGTTCCGTTGGTTTTCCCTTGAAGAGGAAAGGGTGATGCAACAAAGTAGATAAGTATTTCCCTTAGTTTGTTGAGAACCAAGGTATCAACCTAGTAGGAGGAACAAGCAAGGCCCCAATCATAGTACCTACACAAACAATCAAATACTTGCACCCAACACTAAAAGGGGGTTATCAATCCCTTGAGAGTTATTTGCAAGGATGAGATCTGATAGAGATAGATATAAAAGATTGCGAAAAAGGTAAATAAATTGCAACAAGATATTTTTGGTATTTCTATATGTGTAAAAGTATAATATGGAAAATAGACCTGGGGGCCATAGGTTTCACTAGAGGCTTCTCTCATAAAGGAAAATAATACGGTGGGTGAACAAATTACTATCGAGAAATTGATAGAAAAGTGGATAATGATGAAGATATCCAAGGAAATGATTATGCATATAGGCATCACGTTTGTGTCAAGTGGACCGAAATGATTCTACATCTACTACTATTACTCCACACATTGATCGACTCCTGCTTGCATCTAGAGTATTAAGTTCATGAAGAACAGAGTAACGCATTAAGTAAGACGACATGATGTAGAAGGATAAACTCAAGCAATATGATAAAACACCATCTTTTTATCCTCGATGGCAACAATACAATACGTGCCTTGCTACCCTACTTTGTCACTGGGTGAGGACACTGCAAGATTGAACCCAAAACTAAGCACTTATCCCGTTGCATGAATTACCAATCTAGTTGGCCAAACCAAACCAATAACTCGAAGAGACTTGCTAAGATATGAAATCATGCATATAAGATTTCATAAGAGAGTCAAATAAAATTCATAGATAATCTGAACATAAACTCACAATTCATCGGATCTCGACAAACACACCGCAAAATAGTATTACATCGAATAGATCTCCATGAAGATCATGAAGAACATGGTATTGAAGATCAAAGAGAGAGAAGAAGCCATCTAGCTACTAGCTATGGACCCGTAGGTCTGTGGTGAACTACTCACGCATTGTCGGAGGGGCAATGTAGTTGATGTAGATGCCCTCAGTGATCAATATCCTCTCCGACAGATTACCAAAAAAGGCTCCCAGATTAGATCTCATGGGAACAGAGGATCTCGATGGCGGAAAAGTATTTTCATGGCTCCCTTTATAGATGTGGGAATATTTGGGAATTTATAGGCCGAAGAATAGGGTTAGGAGACCTGCAGGGGACCCACAAGCCAGGGGGCTCCCCCCCAACCCCCCTCCCCCCCTGTAGAACGCCCCCTGTCGGCTTGTGTCCTTCCAACGGGTGTCCCGCCTCCTACTCCAAGTCTTCTGGGTTTTTTCTGGTCCAAGAAAAATCATTCTGGAGATTTTATTCTGTTTGGACTCCGTTTAATATTTCTTATATGCAATACTCAAAAACATGGAAAAACAGAAACTGGCACTAGGCTCTAGATTAATGGGTTAGTCCCAAAATTAATATAAAGCATCATATTAATGCATATAAAACATCTAAAACAGATAATATAATAGAATGGAACAATCAAAAAATATAGATACATTGGAGACGTATCACGGTGCTTCCAAGTGATATCCATCATGACCCTCCTAGAGTCGTCTCTTATGTTGAGAACGCCAATGAATACGCAAGACAAGATTCTTTGGATGCTTTGGAGAAGGAGCGAGACTTAGTGCCAACTAGGTCAGCCATATACCAAAAAGACCTACATCGCTATCAAACATGTGTCCTTGTCCCTTTTCATCATTGGGATATACAACTCCGGCAGATTGAACCCACTGTAACACACCCCTCTTACTAGAGAAATATTAATCTAGTTGGCCAAACTATTTCAATAGATCATAGAGATTTATGAAGCTATAATAAACATGCATATAAGAATCATGATAGAATTCAGAGAAGACTCAAAACTTTATCATCAATAATCTAAACATAAACCCATAATTCATCGGATCCCAACGAACGCACCACACAAAAGAATTACATCGTATAGATCAAAGCGAAGACGCGATGATCATTTTATTGAAGATCAAGAGAGAGTGAGAGAGAGAGATAGAGAGAGAGATCCATCTAGGTACTAAGTACGGACCCATAGGTGTGTGGTAAAATACTCACACATCACCATCGGAGCAACAAGGTTGATGTAGAGGCCCTCTGTGATCGATCCCCCTTCGGCATGGCACCGGAACGGGGCGCTAGATGGGCACACTGCGGAACAAAGACTTGCGCGACAGAAAAAATGTTTCTTGTGGCTCGTGATGCTTGTGATCAGCGTTTGGTTATCCATGAAGAGGAACGGGTGATGCAACACAATATAGATAACTATTTCTCTCAGTAGAGAAACAAGGTTTATTGAACTAATAGGAGTAATAACCAGCCCCCGTCTTCAGCGACTGCACACAAAAGAAACAAACACTTGCACCAAATGCGGGCAAGAGGGTTGTCAATCCCCTTGGATTCGTTATTTGCAAGCACATAAAGTGCGTAGATAGAAGTTCCAAATTGAAAAGTAAATAAAAATTAAATTAAGGCGGAGAGGAAATTATAATGTTTGTAAACTTATAAGTGAATAAACCCTTGGGCCGTAGTTTACCCTAATGGCATCTCTCATGTAGTAGGCATAAGGTGGGTAAACAAATTTCTGTTGGGCAATTGACACAAAAGAACATAGTCACGTGATATTCATGCCAATGATCATATGTGTATAGGCATCACGTCCATAAGAAAGTAGACCCACTCCTGCATACACCTATTACTGTTACTCCACTTCAAGAGCACTTCTATGCTTGCCTCTCTATGTATTAATTTCATGACAAACAGAGTAATGCTTGGATAACGATGACATGATGTAGACAAAGAGAAATCAATGAATATGAATTAACCCCATAGTTTTATCCTTAGTGGCAACAATAGAAAGACGTATTTTCTCCCCTTCTATCACTGGGATATATAAACCCATCATATTGAACCCACTACAACGCACCCCTCTTACTGAAGAAATATCATAGTTGGCCAAACTATTTCAATAGATTGGGGAGATCTACAAAGCTATGATAATCATGCAAATAAGAATCATAATTAGAATTCAGGAAAGACTCATATTTTTATCAGAAATAATATAAACATAAACCCACAATTCATCGGATCCCAACAAACGCAGTGCACAATAGGATTACATCTGATAGATCAAAGCGAAGACGCGATGATCATTGTATTGAAGATCAAGAGAGAGAGAGATAACCATCTAGGTAGTAGCTACAGACACGTAGGTTTATGGTAAACCACTCACACATCACCACGCGACCATCAAGGTTGATGTAGAGGTCCTAATTGATCGATCCCCCCTCTGTCAGGGCACCGAAAAAGTGCTCCAGATGGACTCACGACGGAACAGAGACTTGCGGTGGCAGAAAAAGTGTTCTGGGTGGCTCCTTAGGTTTTTTGGGGTATTTGAGAATTTATAGGATGAAGAGGTACGCCATGATACGCCCGAGGGGTCCAACACACAACAACGCACGAGACCCCCCCCTAAGCGTGCCTTGGTGTTTCCTGCCTCCCTCGTGCAGCGTCTTGTCTCCTCCCGATGCTTCCACGTCTTATTTTGGTCCCAAAAAAATTGGGGGCAATTGGACTTTGTGTTGGTACTGTAAACTTGAAAGGCCAAAAATATGCAGAAAGCAGCAACTGGCACTGGGCACTGTGTCAATAGGTTAGTGCTCAAAATTTCCTCCAGAGTAGCTACCATTGAGGACTTTGGCTCACGGTTAGGCAAACATGGATAGCGTGAAATACACAAAAGATTGGCGGGGCACGTGGCGTGAGAACACAGGAAAGAGGCTCAGTTTTAATGTCCTAAATTGGTAAATAAACACCCAAAAAAGCATCCTAGAATGATAATATTATAGCATGGAACAATAAAAAATTATAGATACGTTGGAGATGTATCAACTTCCCCAAGCTTAATTCTTGCTCGTCCTCGAGTAGGTACATGATAAAAACAAATTTTTTGATGTGACATGCTACCCAACATGTAAGCTACCGCGGGTTTGATCATTGATAAAAGATGAATCAGTAAACATTAACATAGTAATATTCATAAACATAAGCAACATAATCATCAAGTTTCAAAATATACGGTCCTTAAAGAATGTTCATACCCTATTCATTTTAGCATATAAGTATAGCATGGCTCCATCCTCACCATATAAATACAAATTTTAAGCACCACGATGTCAATTCATGCAATTGGATCGTACTTTTCAATGCGCTTCAGCACTTTTTTACTTACTCAATATATCAGGATGAACCATGGATATAGCATATGGGTGGAATAGAGTATGGTGGTAGGTCTCAAAGGAGTGAAAATGGAGAGAAATTCTCGCATCAACTAGGTGTATCAATGGGCTATGGAGATGCTCGTCAATAGATATCAGTGTGAGGCGTAGGGATTGCCATACAACACATGCACTAGAGCTATAAGTGTATGAAAGCTCAACTGAAGCTAAGTGGGTCTGCATCCAACTTGTTTGCTCATGAAGACCTCGGGCATTTGAGTATGTGCATCATCGGAATATACAAGCCAAGTTTTATAATGAAAAATTCCCACTAGCATATGGAAGTGGCAAAACACGAGACTTTCTATATGAAGAACATGGTGCCATTTTGATGCACAAGTGTGGAAAAAGAGGTAGCAACACTGTCCTTTTTCTTCTTCTTTTTATTTCTCTCTCTTTTTTCGTCCCGAGGCTCATCCCAACTTGTGGGAGAACCATTGTCACCATCATCCTTTCCTCACTAAGACAGTGCACTAATAATGATGATCATCACACTTTTATTTACTGACATGTCAACATCGAAACTGTAGTATGACTCTATATGAATGCCTCTCTGTTAGAACATATATCTCCATATGTGGTTTTGGTAATTGATGACAATTCCTATGGACTAATAGTTTCCTTAAGTTATAGTTATAGGATTTGTCCATAGGCACTTCTTGAAGTCCATCTGTTGGGTTCAAGGAGTTTATATGATGACCAATATGGTATTCAAGGTATTATCCAATGAATGGTCATAGAGACACTAGTTTGATCAAGATCTTAGACAAAGAGTAAATCAAGATGATCAACACACAAAGCGTATAAGATGTACCGAGAGGGATCAAGTGATCCCATGGTATGGTAAGCATTGTCCATTACGTGTTTGTGTACTAACCCATGGTCTTTGTGAGAGTCCCATGTAGGGGTTAGGTGTGCTTCCATGGGCTTGCGTCAAAAGGAAGATCTCATACAACCCATGAAGGATGACGTCAAGTGGCGATCGTCATCAAGATTGTGGTGTGCAAGTTCAAGTGGATCAGCACGAATATATCATTGAAACTATTGTTAATGATCATGTGTTGATAAGGACAAGCTCATGTGCTAACAAGGGCAAGATCAAGATAAGCATTCCTGAGCACTACATGCTTGATTCTTGTGGATGTTCACATGGTGGACAAATGAAGATGAATACATAAGCTAGGCTTTCCACATTGTGTATGGGAGAGCTACTTGAAGAATTCATCATGTCTTGCTTTCAACTTGAGCCAAGAAGGAACAACAACATCAAGCACAAGTGAAAGGGCTAACTCAAAGGTATCAGTTCCTTTGACGATTAGTTGTGCGGAGTGATGATCAGCGAATAAAAGTATACACTAAAGTATGGATCATCGGTACCCCTTTTATAATTCTTGAGTCTTTAGGGATCCCGCACTATTAAGAGGGGATCACAGGTTTTGCGATGAACTTGCTCAAACTACATCTCCACTGTTCTGCTCAGACCACATCTCCACTGCTCTGCTGTTATCTGAAAACAGAACCAGTGCCTCGGACATCCGGCTCTCTCCGGACGTCCGAGGGCCGGACGACCGACTGCTTCGGAAATCGAGAATCCTATACCAGAGAAATCAGAGCCATATAACTCGGACTTCCGGCTCCCTCCGGACGTCCGAGGCCCAGATATCTGACCAGCTTCGGAATTCCGGAACTATGTCCCAGAGAAACTTGAGCCACATAATTCGGACTTCCGGCTCCCTCCAGACGTCCGAGGGCAGGTCAAGGGTCGTACGACCGACAGGCTTCGGAAATCCGGAGCCCTGCACCAAAAGAACGTGAGCTCTATAACTCGGATTTCCGGCTCCCTCTGGACGTCCGAGGACCGGACGTCCGACCCCTTTGGAAATCCGGAACCTTGCGCCAGAAGAAGTTAAGTCGAATAACTCGGATTTCCGGCCTTCTCCGGACGTCCGGTGCCTATTCAACTCACAGTGTTTCCATACATATCTACAGCTCTCGGACGACCGACCCCTGTCGGACGTCCGGTGCCTATTCTACTCACAGTGTTTCCATACATATCTACAGCTCTCGGACGACCGACCCCTGTCGGACGTCCAACCCCTCGCGGACACCCGGACTTCCAGAAGCCGTCGGACGTCCGGACCCTGTGTGACTTAAAGTGTCCCCAACGGCTGTTTTTCTCTCCCCACTATAAATACCCCCTCCCACTTCGTGAGAGGGTTGCCCAACACAGCCTTATCCTCATAAGAACACACTTCTACCTCACACACATTTGCTCACACCAAATCTTAGATCCCAAGAGCATTTGTGAGCCCCTTTGAGAGTTGTTCCAATCAAAAGATAGATCGTCTCCCTCTCCTCCTCTCAACCCAAGCTATTTGAGATTTGAGCAAGTTTTGAGCATTCCCCGTGATCTTGTTACTCTTGGAGGTTGGAGACTCCTAGGCGGTAGGAGTTCTTCAGAGAGGAATCAATCCGTGTGATTACTCCCCCCCGGAAAAGCTTGTGAGGCTTTGGAAGCCACCTCAAAGGCTTACCACTAGTGGTTGAGAAACGCCTTCGTGGTTTTATCTCAAAGGGAGAATAGGGTGAGCCTTCGTGGCGTTGGTGTGCCTTCGTGGTAACATCCACCTCTCTAACAGTGACTAGCTTCCCTCCAAGGAAGTGAACATCGGGATACATCTTCGTCTCAGTGACCTTGGTTATCCTTAACCCTAACTCCTTACTTGTGGTTTACTTGTGTTAACTTGAGCATACATGCATTGCATATTGTTTGTGCTCATTATATTGTGTTTGCTATTTCTTGTACAAGATTAATCACTCAAGCATACCCTCTATATCCACACGTTCATACTTGCAACCTTTTATATATCGTGTGATATAGTGTGATCTAGTATCTTGTGTTGTTCACCTACTTGTCGTGTGATATAGCTCAAGTAAGTTTGTGTAACTTACTTGTGCTTGTTAGTAACTGTATTGTGTCCATCTTGGTAGATCGTGTTGTTGATACACGTTGCAGTGCCTAGTGCATTTAGGTTTTGTGCTTGACAAGTACCCTCTTAGTTTATTTCCGCATTAGTTTCAAGACAAACCCGAAGAAGTTTTTAAATAGCCTATTCACCCCCCCCTCTAGGCGTCATCGAGGTCTTTTCAATTGGTATCAGAGCTAGGTCTCTCTTTAATTAGGTTTCACGACCTAGAGAGTATCGATGTCGACTATTGGATTAGTGCACAATGGCATCTTTGACTTTGATGGCACAGATTATATCCTATGGAGAATTCGTATGCTTCATCACTTTCGGGCCATGGGCCCAAATACTTTACGAATTGTTCTTGTAGGGATTGCCGACAAAAAGGATGATGCATCTTCATCTACTAATGAAATGTATCTTGATTGTGAGGCTTTTCTGGCCATTCATCGAACCATAAGTCCTGAAGTGTTTAAGTCTATCTCGACTTGCAAGTCAGCTCATGAAGTTTGGACTAAACTTGAAGATATATATGGTGGGTCCAATCTTGATGAAGACGGTATTATGATGAAGGAGTTGGTGCATGAGCTCTTCACTCTTTTCGATCTTAAAGATTCCACCACTACTTTCATATCCGATTGCTTGCACAACTCAGCATCTTCAATCTCACAAGGTAATGACATGGTGAGTGAAGAAATATATGTTGATGAAAATGTCATAGCCTCTATGGACACGAGCATATCTAGCACCACACATAGTGTAAATTATTGTGCTGATAGGTCATGCATTTCACCTAAAGATCCCTCGACAAATGTCTGTGGTGATATGCCTGCTTCCTCGTGTCCTCTTGATCAAAATATCTTGTTTCTCCCTAGTTGCTCTATGACTAATCATTTAGGGAAAATCAAGAAATATGAAGTACTTTTGACTAATGAAGAATCTGATCCACCAAAAGAATCATCATCAACTCCTCCAGTTCACATGTGCCTCATGGCAAGAGGTAATAATGAGGTATCATCTTACCTGTGCAATAACGATGATATTTGCGATGAGGACGATGATGATGACTTGACTGAAAATATCTATGTGACCAGTAAAATTCTTCATAAAGCTAAAAATAACGCTCTTGAAAGGTTCCAAGATGTTCTTGCTTACTTTGAAAATTGTAATGATTCACTTAATCATGAACTAGCTAAAAGTGAACAACTTGAACATGAACTTGAGAAGAGTCATCAAGCATGTAGAGACTTAAGATCTTCAACAGGAGAGATTGAAGTTGTTCATGATAAATTTAAAAGGGATTTTGAGGTCCTTCTCCTTGAATGCAATAATGTCAAGGGAGAGCTCATCAAAACCTCTCAGATCTATGAGGAGCTTCAATCTACTCATGAGAAGTCTCTATTTGCTACTTACTCCTCTCATATTGTTGATGGTACTTGTACATCTAACTCTACCTCATTTGAAGTATCAACATTGAAGGATAATATTGAGCTACGTGCTCAACTTGATTTACTAACTAGCAATTATGGGAAGTTGGAAGAAAACCATGTAATGCTCACAAGCTCTCATGCCGATCTTCTAACATCCTATAATGTGCAAAAGTTAGCTTATGAGGCTATCATCACCAAGGTAACATAAAATAAGCCTCATGTGGACAATGGCACTACTTCTAGTCAAAGTACTATATTTCCATGTGTTAGTCCTCGTAATTCGTCTACTCATAATGTTGCTACCTCGTGTGATGAATTACTTTCCTTGCCTTGTTGCTCTAACAATGAAACTTACACTTCCTCTAGTATTTGCATTAAAACTAACCATGCAGAGGAAATCGAAGAGCTCAAGGCCCAAGTCACTTCTTTGAAGAAAGGCTTGGAACAGTGTCATGAAGGGATGTCCACACTCAACAACGTCCTGTGTGAGAAAACATCTCCGAATGACAAAAATGATGTTGGAGTAAACTCGAACAAGAACAATAGTAGCCTAGAACGAGTTAAGAATTCGGCCAAAATCATTTGCTTCAAGTGCAAAGTTAAAGGGCACCATGTTAGATCTTGCCCTTTGAAGACGAAGTCTCAAAGTCACAAGCAACAAGGGAAGCGGCCACAAACTCAATCACACACTCAGCTACAAGTTGAAGGAAGGCCTCTTCCCAATAAGACCCAAGCCAACACTCCCCAAGGTGAGAAATCAACTGGGAAGAAAACAAAGGGTAGATGTTGCTACTTATGTCGTGAGAAGGGTCACGTCGCTTTGTCTTGCACGAGAGGTAACTTATCCAACCCAATCACTATTGATGATATCTATTCCCTTGGAAAGGATAAGGTTGGCAATGTGTTTGCCAAGTTTGTTGGTACTCAAAATGGTGTCAAGAAAAGAACCATTTGGGTTGCCAAGCCTATTTTTATTAACCTCTTAGGACCCAACGTAGTTGGGGACCAACAAGCTCAAACTAGATCAATAGGTGACTATGGAGGACATTAGATACTTGGATACATAATGAAGAATTAAGGGGTCTTCATCATTCATATTATCTCAAGCCAAGTCATTTGGATTATCGAGTTTCTATCTTATATCCAATGTGCCTCCTTACGGTAACTTATACTTATACTGTTTACATTGTTAGGTGCTCGCCCCTTTGCATGTTGTGGTTGTGTACCTTGCATGCGTTTGTATATGTTGTGCTTCCAACTTGCTTATCTTGAGTAATCGAGTATGGGTATGTTGGTTTGCATATCATGTACATGTGAGTCTTGTATTGAGCCTTTTTGCATCTTGTTTATATTTTTTTGTTGGCTCTTGTGAGAGATTAATGGATTATCCCATTGTGGGGGCGTGATGTGCTTTGCACGCCTCATAATCCTATAAATGTGTATACATGAGGAATAACACTTAGTTTTGATACTTCAAGATTATCTAGTTTCTATGTGGTATGTCTTACTCATGAGAAATTCAAATTATATATGGTCCATTAAGTATCTCTTGTTGGTTTTAATTTGCCACTTGTTAATGTTGTTGGTTTATCACATTATGGGGGAGTAATATGCTATGTGGATATTACAAACCTAGAAAATGTGTACATTTGACGTGTTGCCACTTAGTGTTGATATTGTAAATTATCTTGTTCCTAGGTGGCATGTTAGCTCTACAAGTGTCATTTGCTTGCGTTTTATGGGTAAAGATGATCTTGGATATATTTGTGATCTACCAATGAGTATCACTTCGAAAATACTTCTTGTCCTTGACAATTGGTATTCCCATCATGTGATAGGAATTGCTAATCATCTTTACATTGGATTTTGTGTTCCGTTTGTCTTCCTTGCCTCTTATGAATCTATTTTAACATGTCTAGTGTTTTTATAGATATAGAGAAAGTGATGATACCATCGTGTGCGTTTTGTATTCAAATGCAAATTCTACATAATGCACGTCCCTTGGGGGAGCTATCCTATTTTCTTTAGAACACTCTCTTTATTCACCCATCATAAAATATTTTGATCCCCATCAAGTATGTGTTGATGGGAGGCAAGTCTTGCTCTTTATGATGCTTTGTGCCCTCATGAAAATTTGTCGAGGGCTTGGTTTGTTGGAACCTAGCTCTCTTTTGGAAACTAGATACCTCGTGGTTGTTTTCCTTCAATTGGTTTCTTGTTGCCTTCTATTTGGCATGTGTCAATGGATATCCCATTCCTTGAGGTATCTTTTAATTGATACCCTTCAAGTGATAGTTCTTTTGTTTTAGGATCTTATTATCACTTGATACCTTGTCTTTTGATGACTTATCAACTTTGTGTTGAGTTGATTCTTGAGAGTCTTGAGCATGCGTATCTAGCTACTATATACAACTTCTTTTGTTTGCTTTCCTTCTTTGACCCAATATATAGGGGAAACTCCACCTTGTCATAAATTGGCTAAAGTGTGCATGAAATTCAAATTCATATCTATATGCACATATGTATGTGGAGTTTGTCCTATGTATTGCTGGTTCTCTAACTCTTTGGTCCCAATGAGTTTGGGCACCATTTTGTTTGTTTTGTTGTTCCAGGAACAACTGGAGATGCATTGGATGCTCGGCTCACCTATAAGGAAGATGTTGAGACCATGTGATTATTGGAGCGAAGTTAGGATGATCAAAGAACAAATATCTACTACATCAATCCAATGTTGTCTTGGTAACAAGTATCCACTTCATGCATTCTTTTCTTGCAAAGTACCCAACCTGTCTTTTCTTTTCGAGGTTGCATCATGGCATGAATCTCTTGATTTGTTCTCGTAGTACTTGTTTGCTTTCTCAAAGCATCCGAACGATAATGTCTTACTACTAGTTGGGATGTCTTTGATGTTCGTATGTTGTAAGTTCATATTGTACAATAAGAAAATATTAGGCCATGTGCTATGCTTCCAAGCAAAAGATCTCATTGATATATTTATGACTTCCTTTTGGATATCTAGTTTGTTCCTTCTTGTAACCATTGTGTGTGTACATCCTTCTTTGTGGATATATATCATCATGATTGTCTTCTACTTAGAATCTTTTTCACATGAGAGAAGTTACATCTCTAATTAATATCCTCTTTTCTTTCACGATCATCATTGCATTTCCTTTTTCAGCTTTTGGTGGCTTCGTGAAAAGTTTTATTTTGAGTGCTTATCTTATTTTCCTACATCTTGATGCACTCTTTTGTTGGAATTATGCCCTAGAGGCAATAATAAATATAGTTATTATTATAATTCCTGTATCAAGATAATAGTTTATTATCCATGCTATAATTGTATTGAATGAAGACTCATTTACATGTGTGGATATATAGACAAAACACCATCCCTAGCATGCCTCTAGTTGGCTAGCCAGTTGATCGATGATAGTCAGTGTGTTCTGATTATGAACAAGGTGTTGTTGCTTGATAACTGGATCACGTCATTGGGAGAATCACGTGATGGACTAGACCCAAACTAATAGACGTAGCATGTTGATCGTGTCATTTTGTTGCTACTGTTTTTTGCGTGTCAAGTATTTATTCCTATGACCATGAGATCATATAACTCACTGACACCGGAGGAATGCTTTGTGTGTATAAAACGTCGCAACGTAACTGGGTGACTATAAAGATGCTCTACAGGTATCTCCGAAGGTGTTGGTTGAGTTAGTATGGATCAAGACTGGGATTTGTCACTCCGTGTGACGGAGAGGTATCTCGGGGCCCACTCGGTAATACAACATCACACACAAGCCTTGCAAGCAATGTAACTTAGTGTAAGTTGCGGGATCTTGTATTACGGAACGAGTAAAGAGACTTGCCGGTAAACGAGATTGAAATAGGTATGCGGATAATGACGATCGAATCTCGGGCAAGTAACATACCGAAGGACAAAGGGAATGACATACGGGATTATACGAATCCTTGGCACTGAGGTTCAAACGATAAGATCTTCGTAGAATATGTAGGATCCAATATGGGCATCCAGGTCCCGCTATTGGATATTGACCGAGGAGTCTCTCGGGTCATGTCTACATAGTTCTCGAACCCGCAGGGTCTGCACACTTAAGGTTCGACGTTGTTTTATGCGTATTTGAGTTATATGGTTGGTTACCGAATGTTGTTCGGAGTCCCGGATGAGATCACGGACGTCACGAGGGTTTCCGGAATAGTCCGGAAACGAAGATTGATATATAGGATGACCTCATTTGATTACCGGAAGGTTTTCGGAGTTACCGGGAATGTACCGGGAATGACAAATGGGTTCCGGGAGTTCACCGGGGGGGCAACCCACCCCGGGGAAGCCCATAGGCCTTGAGGGTGGCACACCAGCCCTTAGTGGGCTGGTGGGACAGCCCAAAAGGGCTCTATGCGCCAAGAAGAGAAAATCAAGAGAAAAGAAAAAAAAAAGAGGAGGAGGTGGGAAGGAAGGGGGACTCCCTCCCACCAAACCAAGTCCAACTCGGTTTGGGGGGGGCGGAGTCCTCCCCCCTTGGACTCGGACGACCCCCTTGGGGCTCCTTGAGCCCCAAGGCAAGGTCCCCTCCCTCCCACCTATATATACGGAGGTTTTAGGGCTGATTTGAGACGACTTTTCCACGGCAGCCCGACCACATACCTCCACGGTTTTTCCTCTAGATCGCGTTTCTGCGGAGCTCGGGCGGAGCCCTGCTGAGACAAGGTCATCACCAACCTCCGGAGCGCCGTCACGCTGCGGGAGAAATCTTCTACCTCTCCGTCTCTCTTGCTGGATCAAGAAGGCCGAGATCATCGTCGAGCTGTACGTGTGCTGAACGCGGAGGTGCCGTCCGTTCGGTACTAGATCGTGGGACTGATCGCGGGATTGTTCGCCGGGCGGATCGAGGGACGTGAGGACGTTCCACTACATCAACCGCGTTCACTAACGCTTCTGCTGTACGATCTACAAGGGTACGTAGATCACTCATCCCCTCTCGTAGATGGACATCACCATGATAGGTCTTCGTGCGCGTAGGAAAATTTTTGTTTCCCATGCGACGTTCCCCAACAATCGGGTGTGATAGACTCAACGTTCACATACAACGGGTGCAAAACAGTTGCACACGCGGAACACTCGGGTTAAGCTTGACGAGCCTAGCATGTGCAGACATGGCCTCGGAACACATGAGACCGAAAGGTCGAGCATGAATCCTATAGTTGATATGATTAGCATAGAGATGCTTACCACTGAAACTATTCTCGAGTCACGTGATGATCGGACTTGAGATAGTGGATTTGGATCATGTACCACTCAAATGACTAGAGAGATGTACTTTTTGAGTGGGAGTTCTTAAGTAAGATGATTAATTGAACTAATTGTCATGAACATAGTCTAATGGTCTTTGCGAATTACGATGTAGCTTGCGCTATAGCTCTACTGTTTTTATATGTTCCTAGAGAAAATTTAGTTGAAAGTTGATAGTAGCAAACTTTGCAGAGGATTGTCCTCGTTGCTGCACAGAAGGCTTATGTCCTTAATGCACCACTCGGTGTGCTGCACCTCGAGCGTCGTCTGTGGATGCTGTGAACATCCGACATACACGTTTCTGATGACTACACGATAGTTCAGTACAAAATACTTAATGGCTTAGAAGCAAGGCGCCGAAGACGTTTTGAAACGTCACGGAACATAAGAGATGTTCTAATGAGATGAAATTGTGATTTCATGCTTGTGCCCTTGTTAAGAGGTACGAGACCTCCGACAAGATTCTTTGTCCACAAAGTAAAGGAGAAAAGCTCAATCGTTGAGCATGTGCTCAGATTGTCTGAGTACGACAATCACTTGAATCAAGTGGGAGTTAATCTTCCACATGAGATAGTGATGGTTCTCCAAAGTCACTGCCACCAAGCTGTGAGAGCTTCGTGATGAACTATAACAGATCAAGGATATATACAATGATCCTTGAGAGATTCGTGATGTATGACAAATGGCTGGAAGCCATGAAATCCGAGAGAGGATCCATGGATGAAAACAAAGTGTAGACTTTGGAAGAATTACTTGATGGTCATAGGACTATTGAGTAAAGATGGATCTTTAAAGGAAAACAGACGATGATGGTGATAAGTCACTATTAAGAAAAGCTCGACTTGTCGCAAAGATGTTTTCGACAAGATCAAACAGTTGACTATGATGAGACTTTCTCACTCGTAGCGATGCTAAAAGTTTGTTAGAATTATGTTAGTAGTTGCTGCATTATTTATGAAATATTGCACATAGGATGTCAAAACATTGTTTCCTCGACGGTTTCCTTGAGCAAACATTGTATGTGATACAACCAGGAGGTTTTGTCGATCCTAAAGATACTAGCAACTATGCAAGCTCCAGTGATCCTTCAATGGACTGGTGCAAGCATCTCGGAGTTGGAATATACACTTTGATGAGATGATCGAAGATTTTGGGTTTGTACAAGGTTTATGAGAAACTTGTATTTCCAAAGAAGTGAGTGGGAGCACTATAGAATTTCTGATAGGTATATGTGGTTGACATATTGTGGATCAGAAGTAATGTAGAATTTCTGTAAAGCATACAAGGTTGTTTGAAAGAAGTTTTCAAAGGAGTACCTGGATTACGCTACTTGAACGTTGAGCATCAAAGATCTATGGAGATAGATCGAAAGCGCTTAATAGAAGTTTCAACAAGATGCATGCCTTGACAAGTTTTTGAAAGAGTTCAAAATAGATCAGCAAAGAAGGAGTTCTTGGTTGCGTTGTGAGGTGTGAATTTGAGTAAGACTCAAAACCCGACCACGGCAGAATAAAGAGAATAGGCGAAGTTCGTCTTCTATGCCTTAGCCGTAGAATCTAAAGTATGCCATGTTGTGTACCGCACCTGATGTGTGCCTTGACTCAAAGTATGTTGAGAGGTACAGAGAGTGATCCATGATTGAATCACTAGCAGCGGGTGAAATTTATCCTTAGTAACTAATGGACTAAGGAATTTTTCTCGATTATGGAGGTGGTTAAAGAGTTTGTCGTAAAGGTTACGTCAATGCAAGCTTTGACACTAATCCGAATAACTATGAGTAGTGAAACGGATTCGTATGGTAGACTAGATATTTGGAGCATTTCCGAATAGCACGTAGTAGCAGCATATATAAGATGACATAAAGATTTGTAAAGAACGCATGGATATGAAAGTTTCAGAACCATTGACTAAAACATCTCTCACGAGCAAGACGTTATCAGACCCCATAAACTATATGGGAGTTGGATTCGTTGGAATCACATGGTGATGTGAACTAGATTATGGACTCTAGTGCAAGTGGGAGACTGTTGGAAATATGCCCTAGAGGCAATAATAAATTAGTTATTATTATATTTCTTAGTTCATGATAATCGTTTATTATCCATGCTATAATTGTATTGATTGGAAATACAATACTTGTGTGGATACATAGACAAAACACTGTCCCTAGTAAGCCTCTAGTTGACTAGCTCGTTGATCAAAGATGGTCAAGGTTTCCTGGCCATAGGCAAGTGTTGTCACTTGATAACGGGATCACATCATTAGGAGAATCATGTGATGGACTAGACCCAAACTAATAGACGTAGCATGTTGATCGTGTCATTTTGTTGCTACTGTTTTCTGCGTGTCAAGTATTTGTTCCTATGACCATGAGATCATATAACTCACGGACACCGGAGGAATGCTTTGTGTGTATCAAACGTCGCAACGTAACTGGGTGACTATAAAGATGCTCTACAGGTATCTCCGAAGGTGTTCGTTGAGTTAGTATGGATCGAGACTGGGATTTGTCACTCCGTGTGAACGGAGAGGTATCTCGGGGCCCACTCGGTAATACAACATCACACACAAGCCTTCCAAGCAATGTAACTTAGTGTAAGTTGCGGGATCTTGTATTACGGGACGAGTAAAGAGACTTGCCGGTAAACGAGATTGAAATAGGTATACGGATACTGACGATCGAATCTCGGGCAAGTAACATACCGAAGGACAAAGGGAATGACATACGGGATTATATGAATACTTGGCACTGAGGTTCAAACGATAAGATCTTCGTAGAATATGTAGGATCCAATATGGGCATCCAGGTCCCGCTATTGGATATTGACCGAGGAGTCTCTCGGGTCATGTCTACATAGTTCTCGAACCCGCAGGGTCTGCACACTTAAGGTTCGACGTTGTTTTATGCGTATTTGAGTTATATGGTTGGTTACCGAATGTTGTTCGGAGTCCCGTATGAGATCATGGACATCACGAGGGTTTCCGGAATAGTCCGGAAACAAAGATTGATATATAGGATGACCTCATTTGATTACCGGAAGGTTTTCGGAGTTACCGGGAATGTACCGGGAATGACGAATGGGTTCCGGGAGTTCACCGGGGGGCAACCCACCCCGGGGAAGCCCATAGGCCTTGAGGGTGGCACACCAGCCCTTAGTGGGCTGGTGGGACAGCCCAAAAGGGCTCTATGCTCCAAGAAGAGAAAATCAAGAGAAAAGAAAAAAAAGAGGAGGAGGTGGGAAGGAAGGGGGACTCCCTCCCACCAAACCAAGTCCAACTCGTTTGGGGGGGAGTCCTCCCCCCTTGGACTCGGCCGACCCCCTTGGAGCTCCTTGAGCCCCAAGGCAAGGTCCCCTCCCTCCCACCTATATATACGGAGGTTTTAGGGCTGATTTGAGACGACTTTTCCACGGCAGCCCGACCACATACCTCCACGGTTTTTCCTCTAGATCGCGTTTCTGCGGAGCTCGGGCGGAGCCCTGCTGAGACAAGGTCATCACCAACCTCCGGAGCGCCGTCACGCTGCCGGAGAACTCTTCTACCTCTCCGTCTCTCTTGCTGGATCAAGAAGGCCGAGATCATCGTCGAGTTGTACGTGTGCTGAACGCGGAGGTGCCGTCCGTTCGGTACTAGATCGTGGGACTGATCGCGGGATTGTTCGCGGGGCGGATCGAGGGACGTGAGGACGTTCCACTACATCAACCGCGTTCACTAACGCTTCTGCTGTATGATCTACAAGGGTACGTAGATCACTCATCCCCTCTCATAGATGAACATCACCATGATAGGTCTTCGTGCGCGTAGGAAAATTTTTGTTTCCCATGCGACGTTCCCCAACACATACCTCCACGGTTTTTCCTCTAGATCGCGTTTCTGTGGAGCTCGGGCGGAGCCCTGCCGAGATCAGATCACCACCAACCTCCGGAGCGCTATCACGCTGCCGTAGAACTCATCTACCTCTCCGTCTCTCTTACTGGATCAAGAAGGCCGAGATCATCGTCGAGTTGTACGTGTGCTGAACGCGGAGGTGCCGTCTGTTCAGAACTAGATCGTGGGACGGATCGCGGGACGGTTCGCGGGGCGGATCAAGGGACGTGAGGACGTTCCACTACATCAACCGCGTTCACTAACGCTTCTGTTGTGCGATCTACAAGGGTACGTAGATCGTAAATCCCCTCTCGTAGATGGACATCACCATGATAGGTCTTCGTGCGCGTAGGAAATTTTTTGTTTCCCATGCGACGTTCCCCAACAGTGGCATCATGAGCTAGGTTCATGCGTAGATGTCTTCTCGAGTAGAACACAAAAGTTTTTGTGGGCGGTGATGTGCGTTTTACTGCCCTCCTTAGTCTTTTCTTGATTCCGCGGTATTGTTGGATTGAAGCGGCTTGGACCGACATTACTCGTACGCTTACGAGAGACTGGTTTCATCGCTACGAGTAACCCCGTTGCTCAAAGATGACTGGCAAGTGTCGGTTTCTCCAACTTTAGTTGAATCGGATTTGACCGAGGAGGTCCTTGTGTAAGGTTAAATAGCAATTCATATATCTCCGTTGTGGTGTTTGCGTAAGTTAGATGCGATCCTACTAGATACCCATGGTCACCACGTAAAACATGCAACAACAAAATTAGAGGACGTCTAACTTGTTTTTGTAGGGTATGCTTGTGATGTGATATGGCCAACGATGTGATAGGATATATTGGATGTATGAGATGATCATGTTGTAATAGATAATATCGACTTGCACGTCGATGGTACGGCAACCCGCAGGAGCCATAGGGTTGTCTTTAAACTAACGTTTGTGCTTCCAGATGCGTTTACTATATTGCTAGGATGTAGCATTTGTAGTAATAGCATGAGTAGCACGACAACCCCAATGGTGACACGTTGATGGAGATCATGGTGTGGCGCCGGTGGCAAGAAGATCGTGCCGGTGCTTTGGTGATGGAGATCAAGGAGCACGTGATGATGGCCATATCATGTCACTTATGAATTGCATGTGATGTTAATCCTTTTATGCACCTTATTTTGCTTAGAACGACGGTAGCATTATGAGGTGATCTCTCACTAAAATTTCAAGACGAAATTGTTTTCTCCCCGACTGTGCACCGTTCCTACAGTTCGTCGTTTCGAGACACCACGTGATGATCGGGTGTGATAGACTCAACGTTCACATACAACGGGTGCAAAACAGTTGCACACGCGGAACACTCGGGTTAAGCTTGACGAGCCTAGCATGTGCAGACATGGCCTCGGAACACATGAGACCGAAAGGTCGATCATGAATCATATAGTTGATATGATTAGCATAGGGATGCTTACCACTGAAACTATACTCAACTCACGTGATGATCGGACTTGAGCTAGTGTAAGTGGGTCATGAACCACTCAAATGACTAGAGAGATGTACTTTTTGAGTGGGAGTTTAGCAAGTAATTTGATTAAGTTAAATTCTGATTATCTTGAACATAGTCTAAGTCCACTTTGAAATATTTGTGTTGTAGATCATGGCTCACGCGATAGTCACCCTGAATTTTAATACGTTCCTAGAGAAAGCTAAGTTGAAAGATGATGGAAGCAACTTTGTAGACTGGGCTCATAATCTTAAGTTGATCGTACAAGCTGGGAAGAAGGATTATGTCCTTAATGCTGCGCTAGGAGATGAACCACCCGCTACGGCTGACCAGGATGCTAAGAACGCTTGGTTAACACGTAAGGAGGACTACTCAGTAGTTCAATGTGCAGTCTTGTATGGATTAGAACCGGGACTTCAACGTCGCTTTGAGCATCATGGAGCATATGAGATGTTCCAGGAGTTGAAGTTTATCTTTCAGAAGAACGCCTGGATCGAGAGGTATGAGACCTCCGATAAATTCTATGTTTGCAAGATGGAGGAGAATTCGTCTGTCAGTGAACATGTGCTCAAAATGTCTGGGTACTCAAACCGTCTCGCTGAGCTGGGGATTGAACTCCCGCAAGAGGCTATCACTGACAGAATTCTTCAATCACTGCCGCCAAGCTATAAGGGCTTTGTGTTGAACTACAACATGCAAGGGATGAACAAGTCACCCGGCGAGTTGTTTGCGATGCTGAAAGTCGCAGAGTCTAAACTCCATAAAGTTGATTATTTTTTATGCTGGTTGATATGAAATTGCGCAAATTTTCATAATTTGTGAGAATTTTTGAGATACTAGAAGTATACGAAGTATACAGATTGCTACAGACTGGTCTGTTTTTGACATATTATGTTTTTGTTGTGTTGATTGCTTATTTTGATGAAACTATGGATATTATCGGGGGGTACTAGCCATGGAAAAGTGAGAATACAGTAATATAACACAAATATAAATAGAAATCAACTTTGCTACAGTACCTAAAGAGGTGTTAGTTTGTTTTCTTGTGCTAATGATATCACGAGTTTCTGTTTAAGTTTTGTATGTGAAGTTTTCAAGTTTTGGGTGATGTTCTCATGGACAATGGGATGAAGAGTGGAAAGACCTCAATCTTGGGGATGCCCAAGGCATCCCAAGCCAAATTTAAGGACACTAAAAAGGCTAAGCTTGGGGATGGCCCGGGAAGGCATCCCCTCTTTCGTCTTCAATTCATCGGTAACATGACTTGGAGCTATATTTTTATTCACCACATGATATGTGTTTTGCTTGGAGCGTCGTGTATTATAGGAGTATTTTATTTTTGTTGTGTCACAATCATCCTTGCTGCACACCTTTTGAGAGAGACATGCACTCATCGTGAATTTGCTAGAATACTCATTGAGCTTCGCTTATATCTTTTCAGTTAGGCAATTTAGCTCGCATGTGTTTCACTTATATCTTTTGAGCTAGATATCTTTGCTCTAAGTGCTTCACTTAGATCTTTTTAGAGCACGGTAGTGTCATATTTTGGAGAAATAAGAACTCTCGATCTTCACTTATATCTTTTTGAGAGTGCTCTCTTTGAGTAGCTGGGTAGTTGGCTTGTGCTATGAAAGTAGTCCTAAAGATGATAGGCATCCAAAGAGGATACAATAAAAACTTCAATATTCATGTGCATTGATTAGTAAAGAGAAGTTTGATTCCTCTTGATTAGTTTTGAGACATGGATTTGGTAATATTAAGAGTCATGTTAGTAGGGTGTTATGAATCTAGAAATACTTGTGTTGAACTTAGTGATTCCCGTAACATGCACGTATGGTGAACCGCTATGTTAGGAAGTCGGAGCATAACTGATTTATTGATTGTCATCCTTTGTGTTGCAGTCGGGATCGCGCGATGGTTAACACCTACCAACCCTTCCCCTAGGAGTATGCGTTTAGCACTTTGTTTCGATTACTAATAAAACTTTCGCAATAAGTATATGAGTTCTTCATGACTAACGTGAGTCCATGGTATAGATGCACTTTCACCTTACACCATTGCTAGCTTCTCTAGTGCCGCGCAACTTTCGTCGTTACACAAAACCACCATATACCTTCGTCAAAACAGCCACCATACCTACCTATCATGGCCTTTTCATAGCCATTTCGAGATATATTGCCATGCAACTCCCACCGTTCCGTCTCATGAAATGTGCCGTCACTTTCATATTGCCATTGCATGATCGTAAGATAGCTAGCGAGATGTTTCAACGTCATACGCTAAGCTAGATCGTTGCACCTCCCGATACACTGCCGGAGGCATTTCCTATAGAGTTATCATTGCTCTAAGTATTGAGTTGTGAGTAAATAAAAGTGTGATGATCATCATTATTAGAGCATTGTCCCATGTGAGGTAATAAAAAAAGAGGCCAAAGATGCCCACCAAAATAAATAAATGAAAAGAGGCCGAAGAGCCCAAACAAAAAGAAGAGAGAAAAAGAGAGAAGGGACAATGCTACTATCCTTTTCCACACTTGTGCTTCATAATAGCACCATGTTCTTCATGATTGAGAGTCTCTTGTTTTGTCACCTCCTTATACTAGTGGGAATCCTCATTATATAACTTGGCTTGTATATTCCAATGATGGGCTTCCTCAAAATTGCCCTAGGTCTTCGTGAGCAAGCAAGTTGGATGCACACCCACTAGTTCTCCTTTTGAACTTTCACACACTTATAGCTCTAAGTGCATCCGTTGCATGGCAATCCCTACTCTTTCACATTGATATCTATTGATGGTCATCTCCATATCCCTTTGATATGCCGAGTCGATGTGACCATCTCCTCCTTTTTGCCTCACAACCTCCACCACACTCTATTCCACCTATAGTGCTATATCCATGGCTCACGCTCATGTATTGCGTGAGAGTTGAAAAAGGTTTGAGAAAGTTCATGATTACTTGGCCAATACCGGGGTTGTGCATGATTGAAATTTGTTGTGTGGGGATGATGGAACATTGCTAGACTATATGATTTTGTAGGGATAACTTTCTTGGGCCTTATTATTTTAAAAGTTCATGATTACCTAGCTAGTTTGCTTGAAGTATTATTGTTTTCATGTCAATAGCAAACTATTGTTTTGAATCTTACGGATCTGAACATTCATGTCACATGAAAGAAGTTGCACAGGACAAATATGTTAGGTAGCATTCCACATCAAAAATTCAGTCTTTATCACTTCCCTACTCGATGACGAGCAGGACCTAAGCTTGGGGATGCTTGATACGTCTCCAATGTATCTATAATTTTTGATGCTTCCATGCTATTATCTTGTCAACTTTGGATGTTTTGTATGCATTTTATATCTTTTTTGTGACTAACTTATTAACTCAGTGCCAAGTGCCTATCGGTGAATACTCACAACATATGCCATAGGTAGGCTAAAGTCGGTGAGAACGTGCAACATGTTCATGATCAAGTAGCCATATGCCATAGGAAGGCTAAAGTCGGGGACAATTTCTAATCATAAGTTGCATCCTCTCCCAAGATTGTGCAACGTGTTCATGATCAAACTGCTTGAAATTCATGATATCGTTACGTAAGGAGATGATCTTAGCCGGCGGAAAATACTTGGATATGTAAGCATCTTTGCACTTATCCCAAGAATCAATACTATTTTTAGGCAAAGAAGAAAACCAAGTTTTTGCGCGATCCCGCGGCGAGAAAGGAAAAAGTTTCAACTTAATCACGTCATTATCCACATCTTTATCTTTTGCATATCACAAAGCTCAATGAAGGTATTGAGATGGGATGCGTCATCTTCACTAGGAAGGCCAAAGAAATTGCTCTTTCATAACAAGATTCAGCAAAGCTGCGTTGATTTCATATGATTCCGCACTAGTGGCGGGAGCAATCGGAGTACTAATAAAATCATTATTATTAGTGCTCGAGAAGTCGCAAAGTTTGGTGTTTTCAGCCATGATGACTTCAACAAACAAACAAGCACACAAGCAAGCGAGAAAACCGGCAAAGGGAAAAGAAAACGGCGAAGGAGAAAGGCAAATGAAAACGGCAAATGTGAAGTGGGGGAGAGGAAAACGAGAGGCAACTGGCAACAAAAGTAAATGCAAGAGAAGAGTTTTTGAGACCTACTTGGATAGATCTTGATTTCTCCTCCCCAGCAACGGCGCCAGAAATAGGCACGTTGTCGGGAGAATATTCTTGTCTTGATCTTCCTCGACAAGCAATCCTCCTCCCCGGCAACGGCGCCAGAAATACTTCTGCTACTGCAACAAAAGACCTTCCAACGGCGCCAGAAATAGGAGTGTTGCTTGATACTCCTCAGCAACGGCACCAGGAATCCTTCAGCCGCGGCTACACCTTAAGGGACTTCCTAGGAAAATATGCAAAGGATTTCCCCCGTGGCCTTGGAGCCTTGTGTTGGTGTTCCCTCAAAGCGGAAAGGGTGATGTAGCACAACGACGGTAAGTATTTCCCTCAGTTTGAGAACCAAGGTATCAATCCGGTGGAGGAGTATCACAAGATCCTGCACAAACACAAAAGCTTGCTCCCAACGCTATGAAGGGGTTGTCAATCCCTTATAGATTGTTTGCCAAGCGAGAACTGAAAGCAACAAAGTAACAAAGCAAAGTAAAAGCGGAGGTGTAAACGATGGATGTGAATAGACCCGGGGGCCGTAGTGTTTACTAGTGGCTTCTCTCATGAAAGCAAGTAGACGGTGGGTGAACAAATTACTGTCGAGCAATTGATAGAACCGCGCAAAGTCGTGATGATATCTATGCAATGATTATATCTATAGGCATCACGTCCAAGACAAGTAGACCGATACTTTCTGCATCGACTACTATTACTCCACACGTCGACCGCTATCGGCATGCATCTAGTGTATTAAGTCCATAAGAACAGAGTAATGCCTTAAGCAAGATGTCATGATGTAGAGGGATAATCTCAAACCAATGATAAAACCCCATCTTTTTACCCTTGATGGCTACTACTTGATGTGTGCCTTGCTGCCCCTACTGTCACTCGGAAAGGTCACCACATGGTAGAACCCAAAACCAAGCACTTCTCCAATTCGAAAATCATAGATCTAGTTGGCCATACAAAACCCAAGACTCGGAGAGACTTACAAGGATATCAAATCATGCATATAAGAAATCAGCAAAGACTCAAATATATATCATAGATAATCTGAACACAAATCCACAATTCATCGGCTCTCGACAAACACACCGCCAAAGAAGATTACATCGGATAGATCTCCATGAAGATCATGGAGAACTTTGTATTGAAGATCCAAGAGAGAGAAGAAGCCATCTAGCTACTAACTACGGACCCGGAGGTCTGAAGTGAACTACTCACGAGTCATTGGAGGGGTGATGATGATGATGAAGAAGCCCTCCAACTCCAAAGTCCCCTCCGGCAGGTTGCCGGGAAGGGTCTCCAGATGAGATCTCGCGGAAACGGAAGCTTGCGGCGGCGGAAAAGTATTTTCGAGGCTCCCCTGATTTTTTGCTGAATATTTGGGAATATATAGGCCAAGGATCTAGGTTAGGGGGCGGTCAGGGAGGCCACAAGCCCTCACACCGTTGCCTCCTCCCCTGGTGGCGGAGTGGGAGCTTGTGGGCTCCCTGGAGCCCACCTGGCTTAGCCCACAGGCCCCCCTGATCTTCTTCCGTTCGGGAAAAAATCATTTTGGGGTTTTTATTCCGTTTGGACTCCGTTCCAAAATCAGATCTGAAAAGAGTCAAAAACACAGAAAAAACAGGAACTGGCACTTGGCACTGAATTACTAAGTTAGTGCCAAAAAAAATATAAAAGGTACATAAAACATCCAAAGAAGACAAGATAACAACGCGAAACCATCAAAAACTATAGATACGTTTGAGACGTATCATTGGTGAGCGTATGGTGCTGTTCGGTTGTGGAATGATCGGCCCGCTTGCATGTTGGGCGACCGGGGGGTTTTATAGACGAACCCGCCGGCCTACAATACGGATAAAGGGTACAAGTGTGGGACCCGGCTGGCAGCCTCTCCGGCTGGCCAGGGGTCCACTAGAGTCTTGTCTTGTCGCTTGAGGGACCCGCCGGCTGCATGGTCTCCATTGGCAGTGGGACCCACCAGCTGGCCAATGAGGCTCTCGCGTAATGTTGACGCCGAGCACACGTTGTACGTCAAGCGTCGCCCCGCGAGATTCGTCAGGGGCAGGTAGTACGGCCGCCTCCACTGTTCCCCATGCCGAGTGCAGTAATGGAGTGGGAGTGTGACGGTTCGACACTATGCTAGGTGATGGATCAGAGCCGGGGTAGGTTAGCGGCGTGGCCGCCGACGCTCGTACCTGTCGGGCGCCCCAATCCAGTACCTTTTGCTGACGCATAGCTACCTTTAATCGTAAGGTCTTATCCTGACCTACGATCTGATGTGACTTGTGATCTTCGGCCGGCTAGCCTGCTTGGCTAGCCGGCTTGGGCGCGGCCGCCTCCTTCCGAGCCGGGCTGGCGGGACCAGGCCGGCTCAGGAGAGGTAGTCGCCTCGACTCTAGCCGGCGGGCGTTGCCTGGCTGGCCAGAGGAATGGCCGCCTCGTCCTCTAGCCGGTAGGCGCTGCCTAGGCGGCCGAAAGACTTGGGCCTTGGGAATCTGTATATGTTCATGTCCTTTGGGCTGGAAATGAAGGAGTAGGCTTGATGAGCCTACCCCGGGGTTATCCCCCGACAGTAGTCCCGGAAGCTGGCGAGGCTTGCCGTCTGCGGGCGGGCGGCCTCACCGGCTTGTCAATTTGTCTTGATATTTTTCGCCGCCACTCGTGACGAAGGGCGCCGGCTTCGGGACCGATTGGCTTCGAAGAGACGCCTCGGCCTTGTCGCAATTCGCTCGGAGAACGCCACGTGCCACGCCCCGCCTGGCGTAATGATGGTGATTACTGATGACGGGACCGGGCCTGGGCCCTGGGTCCCGCCACGATGCCCCCTCGGCCTCCGTGCGGGAGATCCTCTACGGATTTACTCCGCGGCGGTTGGGCTTAGGGAAGCGTTACCGCCCGTAATACACGGGGTTAATGGGGGTCCGACGCACACCAGATCCCCTCCCCACGACGCTTCGTGGGGGTTTAAATGGGATGTGCGGGTTCTAAGGAGGCCATTCGCCCCCCTCCTGGCTCCGCATCCGCGCTCTCTTCCTCCCTGCGCCCCGAAAGAAAGAGCTCGCTTCCTTCGACTTCTTTTTCTTCGTCGCCGCGAAGTCGCCAACCCCTTCGGGTTCCTGTCATCCGCAGCCATGGCCGGTGGTTCTATCTTGAAGAGGCCCTCGGCGCAGAAGGCGTCCTTGCAGGGAGCCTGGCTGAGCAGTGATGTCGGCGAGGGGCACATCAAGGCGCTCCGTCACCACCGACTACTGCCCCCGGCCTCCCAAATGTTGGTGCGACTCCCTGGCGCCGAGACCGCTCCCACACCCGCCACGGGAGAGGTCGTGGTCTTCGTCGAGCATTTCTACTGGGGCTTCGGGCTTCCGGCTAGCGCTTTCTTCGCCGAATGGCTCCACTTCTTTGGCCTGCAGCCGCATCACCTAGTGCCGAACGCCATTCTGCAGCTGTCGGCCTTCGTGGTCCTGCGCGAGGGCTTTGTGGGGATCGAGCCCCGAGTCGACCTCTGGCGTAGCCTGTTTTTCTTTAAGCAGCAATCCATCGCCATGGAGAAATCCGAGGTGGAGAAGCTACAGGGGACGCGCCCGATGACGCCGTGCGGGGTTGCGTTGGTGCACCACCGCTCGAAGTCGGGCTTCCCCCAGATGCCTCTGCAAAAATCCATCA
The DNA here is from genome assembly GCF_904849725.1 of Hordeum vulgare subsp. vulgare. Taxonomy (NCBI): domain Eukaryota; kingdom Viridiplantae; phylum Streptophyta; class Magnoliopsida; order Poales; family Poaceae; genus Hordeum; species Hordeum vulgare. Next base: position 582,872,779 of record NC_058521.1, read on the forward strand.
AGCATTGGCAGAAGGGTTTCTCCTACATGAAGAGTGCCGACCTTGCCCAGGATGCCCTCAACATGCCCCCGTTCGACATCGCTCCACCGACGAGGCGGAATTGGGATGGGAAGACCCCCAAGCCGATTCCTGAGGTGGCGCTGATCTGTGCTCACCTCGACATTTTGGAGAAGAGCGGCCTCCTTGGCCGCGACCTGCTCACCACCATGGTGGCTCGCCAGATCCTGCCCTTGCAGAGGCGGCCGCATCTGGTCTGCCAGATGAGCGGCCGGCATGATCCATGCCGGCTATCCACCAAGAGGTTCACCCCCGGCGCTGTAGCGCGAAGGGTGAACCTGATCTCCATCGCCCGCATGGATGAGAGCGGAGACTGGACGTGGGCGATGTCCCCCTTCAATAGGGCCCATCCACCTCCGATGGTAGGCGGCTCCTTTATTCTTTTTTGTTTGCCTTGAAGCCGGTTGTGTTGCTGAGCCGACGATTGAATCCCTTTCCGCAGCTGTTCGAGAATATGCAGGGGTCCCTCCGCCCGCCCGCTCCTGACGTGGATGTGTCCGGCGCCTCGGAGATTGAGGACGAGGGTATGATTGAATCCCGCTCGGACTCCTCCGCCGGCTCGGAGAATCCTCGGGAGTCAGAAGGGACGGAGCCGTCTGTGAGTACGCATGGCCCTCCGTTGTGGACTCGACGGATGACGATGAGATTCCCTCATTCATTTCTGGTGCAGCCTTCGAGGAGGACTCCGATGGGGTGGAAGAAGTCACCAGCCCACCACTGACGCGTGGCAGGCGCCAAAGGGCCGGAGCGACCGCTGCTGACGAGGCAGCCGGGAAGAAGGGCAAGGGTGCCACAGCTTCCCGACCGGCTCCTAAGCGGCCGACACCAGATCCTCCAGCCGGACAGCAAGAAGGCGGCACGAAGAGACGTCGCGGTGCTGGCCGGAGGCAGGTCCCTGTGGTAGCGGGGTAAGATTTCCTCCCCCCTTTTCTTCATTTTTCTTGCGAGGAGCTTTGTTCCTTAGGAGTTTTGCTTGACAAGGAGGCGGAGGATGTGGATGAAAACACCGCCTCCGCAGCCGAGCGGGCTGGCTGGGCAGCAGCTGATGCTGCCCAGAGGGAGCTTGAGACGGAGTCCAAGCGCCGGTGGGACACGGCTGCGGGGAAAGCCGCCGTGGGCCAGCCTCGCCCCAGCCGGGTCGAGAGGCCGATGGAGAAGCATGCGAAGGCTAGACATGACCCCTCCGCACATGCTCGCGCGGAGGAGCCAGCTAGCAAGGCTGCTTCAAGGCCGGCCCCAAGGGCTGAGGGGGGCCAGCCTTCAGGGTCGGAAGCCTCAGTGTAGGTGGACCTGGAAACGGTCCCTGACTCCCCCAGGGCCGAGGCGGCACCCAACGCGCCGGAGCTGGGCCTAGCTACACCGGACATGGCCCCTGACGCCCCAGGGGCGACCATGGATGCACCGGATGCGGCTCATCCGCCTCCCGTAGAGGAGATAGCGCTAGCCGGGACGGCGCCAGAGCCGGCCGCCGAGCCGACACCAGGAGTCGGTGCCATCGTCATTCCTCAGCACGGCCCTGATGCGCCAGGAGCTGGAGGACGGGCTGGGAGCCGGCCTATGAAGACATGGCGGGCCACCAACCTAGCCCGCCTGCGACTACCCGCCGACACCGCGCTTTCTGGCGTCCCGGAGCTGGTGTCGATGTTTACCAGCAGCTGGTCCAAGGTGGAGCAGTTGGCCCGCGTGGTGTGCGGCGACATGCAGCGCCTGGAGGCCCGCACCCAGGTAGGTGTTTCCTCTTTGGCGTTTTGAACTTTTTTCTTCCTTTTGCGTTGGTGGGGGCGCGACAGCGCACCCACCTTGTGTAGCCCCCGACAATTGGGCCGGTCGATCGTCGACCGGTCCGAATCTCTTGGAGGTCCTTTTCCCTGTATTGTTTCTTGAGTGGGGGCGCGCCAGCGCACCCACTGGGTGTAGCCCCCGAGAATCGGGCTGATTAAGTCTTAACCAGGCCGAATCTTAATCCTGTTCCTTTTTGCTTTTTGGCACGAGCTTTATGATGCTCAGGCGCAGGCTTATAACGAGCTGCGTACCCAGCACCTGGGAGCTGATGGCCGGATCGCCGAGCTCGAAGTCCGACTGGGCGAACCTGCCGCGGAGCGGGACCCCTGCGTAACGTCGGCAACCAGCTCCAGGAGCAGCTGGTCCTTCTTCAGACGGAGAAGAAGGAGCTCGAGGCGGCCAGCCAGGTCGAGCTGGAGCGACTGCATGCTACGCTGCAGGAGAAGGAGGCCTCCTACTCCACCGACGTGGATCACCTTGCATCGCTTCATCTCAAGGAGATAGACCTCAAGGACGCCGCCTTGAGGGAGAAGGAGGAGGCCCTTGTCCCGAAGCAAACGCAGCTGGCCAAGGCCTTGGAGTCTGCGGCGACTCTCCAGGAGGAGGTTGCCCGCCTTACTCATGCGAGTAAGGTACGGGAGCACGAGGTCCTCGAGAGCTCCCATGAGACCGATGGCGCCTTCCATCGTGAGTCTCTCTTCCTTGTCTTGTTTTTTGGTCTTTTTGGCCGTCCCTCTTTTTACTGTGCTCTTACGTCCTGGCCGCTGCCATTCCAGGTCTCTTTCCTGAGACCCAGATCGCGGCCGACACCGCCGTCGAGGTGAGCCGCGAGGAGCGCCGCGCGGCCGGGTAGGAGGTAGACACTACCTCCGGATGGAGCGTGGAGGAGATCGGGGTGGGCCTTCGGGCCCGCCCGCGCGCCCTGGGGAGTCTGTGGCTCAGCTCCAGATCGCAGGCTCGTCGATGGTGGCGGCCTTGTGGCCGGAAGGCGTGGAGCCGGCGTCAATGAGTCGGCTCGCCCGCTGGCTTGCAGCACGCGGAGAATGCCTGGATGCCTGGCGCGCCTTTGCCGCGCGGGCTGGAGCTTATATGGCCCTGCGCTTGGCCAAGTCCTGGTATCGGAACCTAGACTTGGGCAAGCTCGTCGCCCAGCGTGATGGCTCGGAGGCGGAGCTACAGGGCATGGAGGAGGCACTTCGTGTGAGGGCCGGCGACGTCGCCGACTACGCAGCCTGGGACGACTTCGTTTTGGAGCGGGTTGAAGATGGCGGTGTGATCGGTGAAGATCTGCACGGCCTTCAGCCCTATGACTCTGCCGCCTCCAGCGGTGCGGCGTACGCCGACTCCAGTGCGGACGAAGCGGGAGCCCTCATGAAGGAGACGGCGCAACCGCCTCGGGAGCAGCCGGAGATGGTGATGCTACCACATTAGGAGCAGCGGCTGGGGCGACCGATGAGGCCGCAGCACCGTAGCCGGTGTCCTTTTGTGTTTTGTTCTACCCCCGGAGGGATGTAATGAACGTGGTCGTGGGAAAATGCTTTTGTGAATGTATATATTCAGCATTATATTCGTATTGCCAAGCGTGTTGTCTTATATTCTTGTCTTTTGATTCCTGGTTGACTCGTTTTTTGAAGCCATCAAGACTTAAAGAACAAGACGTAAACCAACAGAGGCCGGCTTGAATGAGATCGTATATATGATCGAGCCAGCCCGAGCCGGCGACCCTTTGTAGCCGAACTTTGCATGTATCCGACCTGACCTGGCATCACCTCGCAAACCAGGCGGCCGGAGCCAGCCCGCAGGCTCGTACGAGGTGACCAGGTATCAACCGGTTACACTATGTGTTCTTTTACAATAGGGAAGGCGTCCGAGTGGCTAGAGAGCCCCCGAGTTTGTTAAAGCCAGCAAGGAGCGTGTGCTGCGTAGCCTCCGAGCTTGATAAAGCCAGCAAGAGGTGTACGTGGTGTAGCCCCCGAGCTTATTGAATCCAGTCAGAGGGCGTACATTGAGTGAAAACTCTCAATAAAAAGAAACATGAAGCATGCTCTTTTTATTGCATTTGTTGTTGATCCCTAAAAGGGAGAAAGATACATGCTCTTCCCCTTGCTTGATTCTTGCCTTTTAGCAATAGAAAGGTCGAAGCAGCGCCGCGTTCCATGGACGTTCCGTTTCTTGGCCGGAGTCGTCCCTCTTGCGCTTCCTTGGCTTTTGGGCTTCGATCAAGTAGTAAGCGTTGTTGTGCAACGCCCTAATGATGATGAAGGGTCCCTCCCACGGGGATGAGAGCTTGTGCTGGCCGGCAGTGCGTTGGATTCTTCTGAGGATCAAGTCTCCCTCCCTGAAAGAGAAAAGCTTGATCTTTTTGCTGTGGTAGTATCTCAGCTTCTGTTAATAGATGGCCGTCCGGCTCAAGGCCAAGTCCCTTGATTCTTCGAGGAGATCCACACCGTCTTCTCTTGCCTCCTTTGCCTCCGTTTCTGTGTATAGGGTGACCCGAGGCGAGTCGAACTCGATATTCGTGGGAATAATTGCCTCGGACCCGTATACCAGAAAGAATGGAGTGAAGCCGGTCGACCGGTTGGGCGTGGTGCGGAGGCTCCATAGCACAGCCGGCAGTTCTTCAATCCAGCAGCCGGCTGATCTGACCAGTGGTGCCACCAGTCTTGGCTTGATGCCGGCCAGAATTAGGCCGTTGGCCCTCTCTGCTTGGCCGTTCGACTGAGGGTGTGCCACTAATGCCAAATCGAGCCGGATGCCTACTTTGGAACAGTAGAGCGCTAGAGCGCCCTTGGCGAAATTGGTGCCGTTGTCGGTGATGATGCTGTGGGGAACGCCATATCGGACATAGATGTCTGTGATGAACTTGACAGCGGTGGGGCCGTCAAGCTTTTTGATAGGTTTGGCTTCGATCCACTTGGTGAACTTGTTGACGGCCACCAAAAGATGTGTCATCCCACCGCGAGCCGTCTTGAAGGGCCCTACCATGTCCAGTCCCCAGACGGCGAATGGCCATGACAGGGGAATGGTTTTGAGGGCCGAAGGCGGCATGTGGCTCTGCGTGCTGAAGCATTGGCAACCTAAGCACTTGTCGACCAGATCCACGGCCTCCTCGAGGGCCGTGGGCCAGTAGAATCCATGGCGGAATGCTTTGGCCACTAGGGTTCTGGAGGTAGCGTGACGCCCACACTCCCCCTGGTGAATGTCTCTGAGGATCTCCTGTCCCTTTTCTGATTCGACGCAGCGTTGGAACACGCCGGTTACGCTGCGCCGTACCAGTTCGCGATTGATGATGGCGTAGGTGGCAGACCTGCGCTGGATCTGTCTTGCCTTCGCCTCGTTCTGAGGAAGTTCGCCGCAAAGAAGGAAGGCCAGAATAGTTTGAGCCCATGACGGAGTCGACACAAGGGTCGCCTCCGGCTCGTCTTGACTGTTGGGAGCTTCTGCAGCCCCCGAGATTGATGGAGCCGCGGCTGTGGGCTCGAGAGAATGTGTCTCTGGTGTTGTCGCGGCAGCCAGCTCACCGTCTACCTCCATGACGTCCACCCACTAGGTGTCGAGACGACAGGATTTGAGTCCAGGCAGAGCTGGGGTTGTTGTCCTAGCCGGTGCCGCCATTGGAGTCGGCGGGGCAATTAGAGCCGGCATAGGAACTGTCGCCGGCGTAGTTGGTGGAGCCGACGGTGCTTGCACCATGGATTCAGCCGGTGCCGCTATTGGAGTCGGTGTAGTCAGCGTAGCCGGCGTGGGAACCGCAGCCGGCGTAGCAAATGGAGCCGACGGCGCTTGCACCGTAGAGTCAGCCGGCACAAAGATCGATGCTGACTCGGGAGACGGCTTGATAGACGGCTTATGGAGTTGCTCGAGGGAGACGCCGGCTGGAATGGACTGTCTCGTGGAGCCGATCTTTGCCAGTGTATCGGCCGCCTCATTTTCTGCCCTGGGAACGTGGTGAAACTCGCAGCCCTCAAAGGGGCCGCTGAGCTGCTGAATGAGGAAGCGGTAGCTTCCCATGTTGGCGTCCCTAGCGTCCCATTCGCTAGAGACCTGCTGCACCACCAAGTCTGAATCGCCGAAGCATATGAGCCGCCAGATGCCGATCTCCTTGGCAAGCCGGAGGCCATGAGCTAGTGCTTCGTACTCGCCGACGTTGTTGGAGGCAGCCAAATGGATCTGGAGAGCATACTTGAGCTGGTCCCCTTTCGGAGACGTCAAGACGATGCCGGCTCCCAGTCCTGTCCGCATCTTCAAGCCGTTGAAGTGCATCCGCCAATGCGTGGAACCTGGAGGCGGTGGCTCAAACTGGGTCTCGGCCCAGTCGACTAAGAAGTCGGCCACCACCTGAGATTTGATGGCGGTACGGGGCTCGTACCGGATATCGTGATCCGCCATAGCGATGGAACATTTGGCAATCTTGCCTGTGGCGTCACGGTTGCCCATGATCTTTGAAAGTGGAGCAGTGCTTACCACGGTGATGGCATGCTCCTGGAAGTATTGCTTCAACTTCTTTGCAGCAAGGTAAACACCATAACACATTTTTTGATAATGCGGATAGTTCTGCTTGGAGGCGGACAAGACCTCGCTAAGGTAATAGACGAGACGCTGCAGTGGCAGTTCCTTGCCCTCCTCTTTATGCTGAACTACCAATACTATGCTAACCACGCGAGTAGTCGCCGCAATGTATATGAGTATGGGTTCCCTTTCAGACGGCGCTGCCAAGATTAGCAGGCTTGAGATTACCCGCTTGAGGTTGCGGAAGGCTTCGTCCGCCTGGTCGTTCCACATGAACTTCGTTGTCTTCTTCATGAGTTGGTAGACTGGAAGGCCCTTCTCGCCAAGCCGGCTGACGAACCGGCTAAGGGACGCCAAGCAGTGGCGAACTTCTGGACGTCGAGGATTCGAGCCGGCCGCACCATCCGCTCGATGGTGCCAATCTTCTCGGGGTTTGCTTCGATTCCGTGGGAGGACACGAAGAACCCCAAGAGTTTGCCGCCTGGAACCCCGAAGACGCACTTCTCCGGGTTGAGCCGGATCTTGTACTCGTGCAGATTGGCGAACGTCTCCCGCAAGTCGTCGAGGAGGCTGAAGTGCTGCTTCGTCTTGACAACGATGTCATCCACATAGACGTGGATGTTTCTGCCTATCTTTGGCAGTAGGCACAGCTGCATGCAGCGTTGGAACGTCGCACCTGCGTTCTTCAGACCGAACGTCATGGTGGTGTAGCAGTAGGCCCCGAAGGACGTGATGAAGGAGGTCTTCAGGCGATCAGCTGGATCCAGCTTGATTTGATGGTAGCCCGAATAAGCATCCAGAAAGATAGCAGTTCGCAGCCTGCGGTGGAGTTGATCACTTGATCTATTCTAGGCAACGCGAAAGGGTCTTTCGGACATGCCTTATTCAGGCAGTGTAGTCAATACACATTCGCCATGTGTTGTTCTTCTTCAGCACCAAGACTGGATTAGCCAGCCAGTCCGGGTGGAAAACCTCCATGATGAAGCCGCCTGCAAGGAGCCGGGTGATCTCTTCTCCGATCGTGCGTCGCTTCCCCTCGGCGAAGCGGTGCAAGGGTTGTTTCACTGGCTTTGCATCCGGTCGCACGTGAAGTTTGTGCTCGGCGTACTTCCTCGGAACACCCGGCATGTCCTTGGGGGACCATGCAAAGATGTCCCGATTCTCACGGAGGAAGTCGACGAGCTTGCCTTCCTATTTGGGGCTGAGACCAACCCAATGGTGACACACTGCTTTGGGTTGGCAGGGTCGAGTGGGACCTGCTCGGTCTCTTTAGCCGGCTTGAAAGAGCCCTCGCCGGCCGATTGGGAGGAGGAGAATGAATCGCCGACTGCTCAGTGGCCTGGGCCACGAGCCGGTCGATCTGTCGATTCTCCTCAGCAATCACCAAGGCGTCGGCGAGGCGACTGCTATCTTGGGCACACTCGAGCGACTTCTTGTAGTCGCCAACAACGGTGATGATGCCCTTGGGACCCGGCATCTTCATCTTCAGGTAGGCGTAATGCGGAATAGCCATTATCTTGGCCATAGCCGGTCTTCCCAGCAGCGCGTGATATGGGCTGCTGAGATCCACTACCTCGAACCATATGGAATCTCGGCGGAAGTGGGCTTTGTCGCCGAAGAGGACGTCCAGCTAGATCTTGCCAATGGGCGAGCAGGACTGCCTAGGCACGATGCCATGGAAGACAGTACTGGTCGGTAGGACGTCCGTCTCCTTGAGTCCAAGCTTGAGGAGAGTGTCGAGGTAAAGGATGTTGATGCTGCTGCCGCCGTCGACCAACACCCGGGAGAATCGGCAGGTGAGCCTCTCGGAGGCGAAGGTGGGGTCGAGGACGAGTGTGTATGACCCCGGGTTGGGCATCACCGCAGGATGGTCCACCCGGCTCCATGTGATTGGTTTATCGAACCAATGCATGTACTAGGGAACCGGGGGATAGTGGCGTTTACCTCGCGCCGCCTCTGGCGCAGGCTGTGCTTGTCGTCGCCTTCACTGGTGAAGATGACGAACGCTCTGTGTTGATGAGGGTAGTCGTCTTGGTGGTGGCCGTCATCGCGAGGCGGCGGCGGCAGAGCCGGAGCGTGGGCGGGAGCTGGAGCACGAGGTGCCGCCTGTGCACCTGGAGGAGCCGGCAGGCCATCCCCTTGCGACAGCCGGCGTGCAAAGCTGCACCGTCGAAGGGTGTGGGAAGATGGCTGCGCCCCAGAATGTATCTTGCAGGGGGCGTCGAGCAGCTGCTCGAAGGACTTCTTGGGCAGCCAGTTGGCATTGCTTCTCTTGGGGCGCTTTCACTCAGGCCGGCCTGAGGAGCCAAAGTTTCGCCCTCCACGCTGGCCACCAACTTGCTGTTAGAGAGGGAGTTTGTCTGATCTGCCTTGCGCTTGTAGTTGTTCTGGCCGCCTCGGTTGTCCCCAGCCGGCTTGGGAGTAGCCGGCCTAGGTACAACCTTGTCCGAGGCGGTCACCTTGACGCGCATCGCCGAGTCGGCCGTGGCGTATTTGTCCGCCTTGGCCATGAGCACTGCTACTGTAACAAAAGACCTTCCAATGGCGCCAGAAATAGGAGTGTTGCTTGATGCTCACGCGCCAGAAATACTTCTGCTGCGGCTACACCTTAAGGGACTTCCTAGGCAAGTATGCAAAGAATTTCCCCCGTGGCCTTGGAGCCTTGCATTGGTGTTCCCTCGAAGTGGAAAGGGTGATGTAGTGTAGCGGTGGTAAGTATTTCCCTCAGTTTGAGAACCAAGGTATCGATCCAGTGGAGGAGTATCACAAGAGCCTGCACAAACACCAAAAGCTTGCTCCCAACGCTATGAAGGGGTTGTCAATCCCTTATAGATTGTTTGCCAAGTGAGAACTGAAAGAAACAAAGTAACAAAGCAAAGTAAAAGCGGAGGTGTAAACGATGGATGTGAATAGTCCCGAGGGCCGTAGTGTTTACTAGTGGCATCTCTCAAGAAAGAAAGTAGACGGTGGGTGAACAAATTACTGTCGAGCAATTGATAGAATTGCGCAAAGTCATGACGATATATATGGCAATGATTATATTTGTAGGCATCACGTCCAAAAAAAGTAGACCGATACTTTCTGCATCTACTACTATTACTCCACACCTCGATCGCTATCCAGCATGCATCTAGTGTATTAAGTCCAAAAGAACAGAGTAACGCCTTAAGGAAGATGACATGATGTAGACGGACAATCTCATATCAACGACAAAGCCCATCTTGTTACCCTTGATGGCAACTACTTAATGTGTTCCTTGCTGCCCCTACTGTCACTGGGAAAGGTCACCACATGGTAGAACCCAAAACCAAGCACTTCTCCCATTGCAAGAATCATAGATCTAGTTGGCCAAACAAAACCCAAGACTCAGAGAGACTTACAAGGATATCAAATCATGCATAAAAGAAATCAGCAAAGACTCAAATATATATCATAGATAATCTGATCACAAATCCACAATTCATCGGATCTCGACAAACACACCACCAAAGAAGATTACATCGGATAGATCTCCATGAAGATCATGGAGAACTTTGTATTGAAGATCCAAGAGAGAGAAGAAGCCATCTAGCTACTAACTACAAACCCGTAGGTCTGAAGTGAACTACTCATGAGTCATTGGAGGGGCGATGATGATGATGTAGAAGCCCTCCAACTCCAAAGTCCCCTCCGGCAGGGCGCTGGGAGGGGTCTTCAAATGAGATCTCGCGGAAACGGATGCTTGCGGCGGCGGAAAAGTATTTTCGAGGCTCCCCTGATTTTTTGCTGAATTTTTGGGAATATATAGGGCAAGGATCTAGGTTAGGGGGCGGCCTGGGAGGCCACAAGCCCTGACACCGCCGCCTCCCCCTGGTGGCGGAGTGGGAGCTTGTGGGCTCCCTGGAGCCCACCTGGCTTGGCCCAGAGGCCCCCTGATCTTCTTCCGTTCGGGAAAAAATCATTTCGGGGTTTTTATTCCGTTTGGACTCCGTTCCAAAATCAGATCTGAAAAGAGTCAAAAACACAGAAAAAACAGGAACTCGCACTTGGCACTGAATTAATAAGTTAGTCCCCCAAAAATATATAAAACGTACATAAAACATCCAAAGATGACAAGATAACAGCGTGAAACCATAAAAAATTATAGATACGTTTGAGACGTATCAAGCATCCCCAAGCTTAACTCCTGCTCGTCCTCGAGTAGGGAGGTGATAAAGAATGAATTTTTGATGCTTTCATGCTACCTAGCATAGGTGTCCTTTGTAATTCCTCTTATGTGACGTGAATGTTCAGATCCATTAGATTCAAAACAATAGTTTTCTATTGACGTGGAAACAATAATAATTCAAGCAAACTAGCAAGGTAATCTTGAACTTTCAAAATAACAAGGCCAAAAGAAAGTTATCCCTACAAAAGCATATAGTCTGGCTATGCTCTATCGTCATTGCACAACAAATTTAAATCATGCACAACCCTGGTATTGGCCAAGTAATTGTTTCACACCTTTACTTTCTCAAACCTTTTCAACTCTCGTGCAATACATGAGCGTGAGCCATGGTTATAGCACTATAGATGGTGTGGAGTGTGGTGGAGGTTGCAAGACAAAAAGGAGAAGATAGTGACATTAACTAGGCATATCAATGAGCTGTGGAGATGCTCATCAATAGATATTAATGTGAATGAGTAGGGATTTCCATACAAATGATGCACTAGAGCTACGAGTATGTGAAAGCTCTTAAAGAAAACTAGTGGGTGTGCATCCAACTTGCTTGCTCACGAAGACCTAAGGCAATTTTGAGGAAGCCTATCATTGGAATATACAAGCCAAGTTGTATAATGAAAATTTCCCACTAGCTATATGGTGGTGACAAAACGAGAGACTCTCAATCATGAAGATCATGGTGCTTAATATGCACAAGTGTGGAAAAAGTGGTAGCATTGTCCCTTCTCTCTTTTTCTCTCATTTTTTTATTTGGTGGGCTCTTTGGCCTCTTTTTTTTATGGGCTTCATTGGCCTCTTTTATTTCCTCACATGGTACAATGCTCCATTAATAATGATCATCACACTTTCAACTCAAAACTTAGAGCAACTATGACTCTATATGGAATGCCTTCGGTAGTGTACCGTGGCAAAGATCTAGCATGGCATATACATCAATGGAAACATCATGCTAGCTGTCTTACGATCATGCAATGGTAATGTAGACGTGGTGGCGCATGTCATGGTGGTAGTTGCATGGCAATATATCTCGGAATGACTTTGAAAAAGCCATAGTAGGTAGGTATGGTGGCTGTTTTGAGGGAGGCTAATGGTGGGTTTTGTGTACCGGCGAAAGTTGCACGGCACTAGGAAGATAGTGATGGTGGAAGGTGAAAGTGCATCTAAACCATGGACTCAACATTAGTCATTAAGAATTCATATACTTGTTGCAAAAGTTCTATTAGTAATCGAAACAAAGCATTCAACGCATACTCCTAGGGGAAGGGTTGGTAGGTATAAACCATCGCGTGATCCCGACCGCCACGCAAAGGATGACAATCAATATACTAATCATGCTCAGATTTCATCACAGAGCGGTTCACCATACTTTCATGCTACGGGAATAACTAACTTCAACATAAGTATTTCTAGATCCACAACACCTTACTAGCATGACTTCAATATTACCATAACCACAACTCAAAACTAATTGAGATGAATCAAACTTCTCTAACTATTCAATGCACATGAAGGTGGAAGTTTTTCTATCCCTTTGGATAACTACCCCTTGTGAGACTACTTTCAAAGCATAGATCAACTACCAAGCCACGCACCGCTGTGCTCTAAAACATATAAGTGAAGCACATAGAGCATAAGTATCTAGCTCAAAAGATATAAGTGAAGCACATGTGACCTGAATTGTCTACCAAAAGATATAAGTGAAGTTCGACAAAATCATGGTGAGTCCATGTCTCTCTCTAGGTGTGCAGCAAGGATGATTGTGACACAACAAAAATAAAAGACTCCTACGATACAAGACGCTCCAAGGAAAAACACATAACATGTGGTGAATAAAAATATTGGCCCAAGTAACGTTACCGATGGATTGAAGACGAGAGAGGGGATGCCTTCCCGGGGCATCCCCAAGCTTAGGCTTTTACGGCATCCTTGAATCTCTTGGGGTGCCTTGGGCATCCCCAAGCTTGAGCTCTTGCCACTCTTTATCTTTCTGTGCATAAGAACTTCACCCAAAAATTGAAAACTTCACAACACGAAACTTAAACAAAAACTTGTGATAACATTAGTATGAGAAAGAAAACCACCACTTCCTTAGGTACTGTAGCAAACTTAAATTCTACTTACGCTGATGTTGGGTTACTGTATTTTCAATCTTCCATGGCTAATACCCCCCGATACTATCCATAGTTTCATCATAATAAGCAGCCAACACAACAAAAACAGAATCTGTTAACAGCAGACCAGTCTGTAGCAATCTGCATATTTCGTATATTTCTGGTACTTCAAAAACTCTGCAAAATTACTAAAATCTGAAGAATTTGCATAGCAATTAGCATCAAAAAGAATCAACTCAAAAGCTCTTACAGAAAAAAAAATGAAAATTCTTTTCGTGAGCAGAAAGTTTCTGTTTTTTCCAGCATGACCAAACGATCATCCCCAAGACTAATCATAATGGTTTTGCTTGGCACAAACGCAAAAAGAAAAACAAAAACACAATCATAACAGAATTATGAAAGTGTGGAAAACACAAAACAGAAATAAAAAGGATAGATTCGTTGGGTTGCCTCCCAACAAGCGCTTTTGTTTAACGCCCTTAACTAGGCGAAAGGTGATGAAATCACGTATAGTCATCTTTGGTTTTCGAACCATAGGTAGCCCTCATCATAGATTCATAAGGCAATCTTATTTTCTTTCTAGGAAAGTGCTCCATGCCCTTCTTTAAAGGAAATTGAGATCTAATATTCCCTTCCTTCATATCGATGATAGCACCAATAGTCCTTAGGAAAGGTCTACCTAGAATAATGGGACATGAAGGATTGCAATCTATGTCACGTACAATGAAATCCACAGGTACATAGTTCTTATTTGCAACAATAGGAACATCATCGATCCTCTCCTTGGGTTTCTTGAGAGTAGAATCCGCAAGATGCAAATTAAGAGAACACTCTTCAATCTCATGAAAACCAAGAATATCACATAAAGACTTTAGAATTACGGAAACACTAGCACCGAAATCACACAAAGCATTGCACTCATAGTTTTTGATCTTGATTTTGATAGTAGGTTCCCACTCATCATTAAGTTGTCTAGGTATAGAGACTTCTAGCTCGAGCTTCTCTTGAAGAGATTTCATCATAGCATCTACGATATGCGTGGTAAAGGCTTTGCTTTGGCTATAAGCATGTGGAGAGTTTGCAATGGATTGCATCAAAGAAATGCATTCAAACAAGGAGCAATTATCATAATTGAATTCCTTGAAATCCGAAGTGGGAGTTTCATTACTTCCCAAAATTTTGACTTCTTCTACTCCACTCTCCACACCTTTATCATCAAGATAGGTGGCTTCGAATCATTGGGGCGTTTTTCAACCAAAGTGGATTCATATCCAGCCCCTCCATAAATAGGTGTGACATGCGAAAACAAAGATTCAAGAGGAGACACACCAAGCACTTTAAGATCTTCGTGATTTGCATCACTAGAACGCACCCTTTTAAACCATTCATGCCTAGCGCGAATTTGGGCGGTTCTTTCTTTGCTCTCATTCATGGAGACACGCATAGCTTTCAAAGTTTCATCCAAGTTGACCTTGGGAGGAGCGCATCTAACTTTCAAAGCATCAATATCACAAGACATCCTATCAACGCTCTTAGCCAAATCATCTATTTTGAGTAGTTTTTCCTCTATGGACGCATTGAAAATCTTTTGAGAGTTAATGAACTCTTTGATATTACTCTCTAAATCAGAGGGTAATTTCTTGTGATTTCCATAAGTGTTGCCGTAGGAATTGCCATAATTGTTAGAGGAGTTACTAGGAAAAGGCCTAGGAACATAGTTTCCTCTAAAAGCATTGTTGTTGCCAAAATTGTTCCTACCAACAAAATTCTCGTCCAAACTAGCGTTGCTACTCTCAATCAAAGAAGATAGGGGCATGTCATTAGGATCTACAGTAGCATTTCTACTAGCAACCAAATTCATCAACTCGTCCATCTTAGCACTAAGCGAGTTAATCTCTTCTATAGCGTGCACCTTTTTGCTAGCCGGCGACCTTTCAGTGTGCCACTGAGAGTAGTTGGTCATGATATTGTCTAGGAGTTTTGTAGCGTCACCTAATGTGATTTCCATGAACGCTCCACCTGAGGCGGAGTCCAAGATATTGCGAGAAGCGAAATTCAAGCCAGCGTAAAAGATTTGTATAATCATCCACAAACTCAAGCCATGAGCGGGACAATTTCTAATCATAAGCTCCATCCTCTCCCAAGATTGTGCAACGTGTTCATGACCAAGTTGCTTGAAATTCATGATATCGTTACGTAAGGAGATGATCTTAGCCGGCGAAAAATACTTGGATATGTAAGCATCTTAGCACTTATCCCAAGAATCGATACTATTTTTAGGCAAAGAAGAAAACCAAGTTTTTGCGCGATCTCGCAACGACAAAGGAAAAAGTTTCAACTTAATCACGTCATTATCCACAGCTATTTTCTTTTGCATATCACAAAGCTCAATGAAGGTATTGAGATGGGATGCGGCATCTTCACTAGGAAGGCCAGAGAATTGCTCTTTCATAACAAGATTCAGCAAAGCTGCGTTGATTTCATACGATTTCGGACTAGTGGCGGTAGCAATAGGAGTACTAATAAAATCATTATTATTAGTGCTCGAGAAGTCGCAAAGTTTGGTGTTTTCAGCCATGATGACTTCAACAAACAAACAAGCACACAAACAAGCGAGAAAACTGGCAAAGGAAAATGGCAAATGAAAACAACAAATTTGAAGTGCGGGAGAGGAAAACGAGAGGCAACTCGCAACAAAAGTAAATGCAGGAGATGAGTTTGTGAGACCTACTTGGATAGATCTTGATCTCTCCTCCCCGGCAACGGCGCCAGAAATACTTGTGCTACTGCAACAAAAGACCTTCCAATGGCGCCAGAAATAGGAGTGTTGTCCCCAGCTGGCTTGGGAGTAGCCGGCGTAGGTACAACCTTGTCCGAGGCGGTCACCTTGACACGCATCGCCGAGTCGGCCGTGGCGTATTTGTCTGCGTTGGCCATGAGCACTGCTACTGCAACAAAACACCTTCCAATGGCGCCAGAAATAGGAGTGTTGCTTGATACTCCCGCGCCAGAAATACTTCTGCTGCGGCTACACCTTAAGGGACTTCCTAGGCAAGTATGCAAAGGATTTCCCCCGTGGCCTTGGAGCCTTGCGTTGGTGTTCCCTCAAAGCGGAAAGGGTGATGTAGCGTAGCGGTGGTAAGTATTTCCCTCAGTTTGAGAACCAAGGTATCGATCCAGTGGAGGAGTATCACAAGAGCGTGCACAAACACAAAAAGCTTGCTCCCAACGCTATGAAGGGGTTTTCAATCCCTTATAGATTGTTTGCCAAGTGAGAACTGAAAGCAACAAAGTAACAAAGCAAAGTAAAAGCGGAGGTGTAAACGATGGATGTGAATAGACACGGGGGCTGTATTGTTTACTAGTGGCTTCTCTCAAGAAAGCAAGTAGACGGTGGATGAACAAATTACTGTTGAGCAATTGATAGAACTGCGCAAAGTCATGACGATATCTATGGCAATGATTATATCTATAGGCATCACGTCCAAAACAAGTAGACCGATACTTTCTGCATCTACTACTATTACTCCACACGTCGACCACTATCTAGCATGCATCTAGTGCATTAAGTACAAAAGAACAGAGTAACGCCTTAAGCAAGATGACATGATGTAGACGGACAATCTCATATCAACGACAGAGCCCATCTTGTTACCCTTGATGGCAACTACTTAATGTGTGCCTTGCTTCCCCTACTGTCACTGGGAAAGGTCACCACATGGTAGAACCCAAAACCAAGCACTTCTCCCATTGCAAGAATCATAGATCTAGTTGGCCAAACAAAACCCAAGACTCAGAGAGACTTACAAGGATATCAAATCATGCATAAAAGAAATCAGCAAAGACTCAAATATATATCATAGATAATCTGATCACAAATCCACAATTCATCGGATCTCGACAAACACACCGCCAAAGTAGATTTCATCGGAATGATCTCCATGAAGATCATGGAGAACTTTGTATTGAAGATCCAAGAGAGAGAAGAAGCCATCTAGCTACTAACTACGGACCCGTAGGTCTGAAGTGAACTACTCATGAGTCATTGGAGGGGCGATGATGATGATGAAGAAGCCCTCCAACTCCAAAGTCCCCTCTGGCAGGGCGCCGGGAGGGGTCTCCGGATGAGATCTCGCGAAAACGGAAGCTTGCGGCGGCAGAAAAGTATTTTCGAGGCTCCCTGATTTTTTGCTGAATTTTTGGGAATATATAGGCCAAGGATCTAGGTCAGGGGGCGTCCAGGGAGGCCACAAGCCCTAACACCGCCGCCTCCCCTGGTGGCGGAGTGGGAACTTGTGGGTTCCTTGGAGCCCACCTGGCTTGGCCCTGTGGCCCCCTGATCTTCTTTTGTTCGGGAAAAAAATCATTTCGGGGTTTTTATTCCGTTTGGACTCCGTTCCAAAATCAGATCTGAAAAGAGTCAAAAACACAGAAAAAACAGGAACTAGGAATTGGCACTGATATAAAAGGTACATAAAACATCCAAAGATGACAAGATAACAGCCTGAAACCATCAAAAATGATAGATACGTTTGAGACGTATCAAGCACGGCCAGAGAGGTGGGCTCGAAGCACATGAGCTTGTGCTTGAGGAAGGTGTCGTCTCGGCAACCGTCGATGAAGTACTGGATGGCTTGTACCTCATGCACCCCCTCGCAGGAATTATGGAGCTCAGTCCACCGGGTGACATAGTCGCGAAGGGGTTCGTCGGCCTTCTGGATGCACATGGCCAGCTCGCGGGGCCGGCCAGGGCGCTTGTAGGTGCCAGTGAAGTTGTGGACGAACGCCTCCTCGAAGTCCACCCATGAGTTGACACTGTCGGCCGGGAGGCTGTTAAGCCAAGTCCGGGCCGAGCCGGTCAACATGAGTGGCACGTAGCGGACTCCTACGCGCTTGTTGCCCCTGGCAATGCCGGCGGCCGTGGTGTAGTCAACCAACCAGTCCTCTGGCTTGGCCGTGCCATTGTATTTTGGCGTGTCCCGAGGCAGGATGAAGCCTCGGGGGAACGGCTCCCCTCGGATCCGGGGGCCGAAGCAGGCCAGACCGAAGGGACCGTCTTCCTCTAGGAGGGCTGACTGGGCCAGGACGATGAGATGTCGGCGAGCGTCCCGATCATCCTGGGTGGGTGAGAGCCAGCCCTAGTGGCGAGAGGGGAGGCACCTCGTGAACCAGAGACGTGAGTTCTTCGTGGGGGAAGAATCTCACACTCCGAATCGCCCTCGTCGGCTCCGCGACGCAAGCCCGAAGTGTGCTTGCTCTGGCGCTGAGAGCACCGATCTTGGCTTTCCTCGCCCCTCCGGTCGGAAGGGCGATGCGAGGAAGATCCTTCTGCATGATGCTGACCGCTAGGGTTGCGCCGTGCCCCGGGGTTGGGTCCCGGGGACTCCGACTGAGCCTGACTGGGGTTGCATCGAGCGTGTTGCTGGTTGGCGGCGTCAAGGAGATCCTTGGCTCGCTTCTCCTGGAAAGCGCGCTCATCGCCTTCCAGGTTTGCCATCTCCTCCATGGCTTCCTGAGTCGCTCCCATGTTGGTTGCAGGGGTCTCGTAGGTGGGCAGATCGCCACCTAGGACTTCGGCGATGAATCGGCCGCGGTTGCGGACCGATCCAAGCCGGCTAGGGGCCTCGGAAATCGGAGTAAGGCCATATGCGGAGTTATACTCGCGCTGCGTAGCCTCCATCCGACGTTTTGCCGAAGCTACGGCAATGCCTTCCTCCAGGATACGCTTGCGAGCCTCCTCCAGCGAGGCCCGAGCATCAGCAGGGTTGGCGGAAGCGGTGACGGGTGTCTTTAGGCCGGTGATGGCGTCCCGAAGAGTATCGGCGGTGGCAGCGGCGGGCTCGCCAGCGCCTGCTGAGGCCTTGCCGGGAGCTGTGCTGGTGCCGGCGCCGATAACCATCACTTCCATGGTGTTGGAGACGGCAGCAACGTGGTATGGGTGAAGAACCCCACCGACGGCGGAGGGCCGTCAAAGATGAGGACGTTGCTGGGATATACGTCGTGGGGAGGCATCTCAGTGATAGAGAGCCTGCTGAAGCTAGCACAGAGTGCCTCAATGTCGAAGTCCTCGCCGAAGTAGCGCGGACCGTCGTTGAGACGTAGGTCACTGAAGAGAACGCCGAGGTTCTCCATAGCTGGGACGACGACGCTAGGGAGCACCTCTTCATCAGAATCTTCGTCCGAATCCGCATGGCGGACGGGGACGTCGATCATCATGGGTGTTGCCTCGTCGAAAGCGGGCTCCACGGGCGTGCAAACTGATCCATACGTGATGCATCCGGTGGTGTAGGTGCGGGGCCCCGCCCAGCGCGTAAAGCCAGCCGATGCCGCGGTCGGCCCCACGGTGGGTGCCAAATGTGAGTGAATACTCACAACATATGCCATAGGTAGGCTAAAGTCGGTGAGAACCGAAGGGACAAAGGTGGACGCTGGGAACGGGGTTGGTACACGCATGGGACGCACGATGTACCCAGGTTCAGTGCTCTCCGTAGAGATAATACCCCTTATCCTGCCGGAGTGTTTGATGTGTATGAACAGAGTACAAGGTTGCTCCTGGAGCTGTGTTAGGAGGAGGAAGAGGGGAGCAGCCGGCTCGTCTCTGCCTCTCTCTATGGTTGGTGAGCGTATAGTGTTGTTCGGTTGTGGAATGATCGGCCCCCTTGAATGGAGGGCGGCCGGGGGGTTTTATAGACGAACCCGTCGGCCTACAATATGGATAAAGGTACAAGTGTGGGACCCGGCTGGCCAGGGGCCCACTTGAGTCTTGTCTTGTCGCTTGAGGGACCCGCCGGCTGCATGGTCTCGATTGGCAGTGGGACCTGCCGGCTGGCCAATGAGGCTCTCACGTAAGGTTTACGCCGAGCACGCGTTGTACGTCAAGCGTCGCCCCACGAGATTCGTCATGGGCAGGTAGTACGGCCGCCTCCACTGTTCCCCACGCCGAGTGCAGTAATGGAGTGGGAGTGTGACGGTCCGACACTATGCTAGGTGATGGATCAGAGCCGGGGTAGGTCAGCGGCGTGGCCGCTGACGCTCGTACCTGTCGGGCGCCCTGATCCAGTACCTTTTGCTCACGCGTAGCTACCTTTAATCGTAAGGTCTTATCCTGACCTATGATCTGATGTGACTTGTGATCTTCGGCCGGCTAGCCTGCTTGGCTAGCTGGCTTGGGCGCGGCCGCCTCCTTCCGAGCCGGCTTGGTGGGACCAGGCCGGCTCAGAAGAGGTAGCCGCCTCGACTCTAGCCGGCGGGGGTTGCCTGGCCGGCCAGAGGAATAGTCGCATCGTCCTGTAGCCGGTAGGCGCTGCCTAGCCGGCCGGAAGACTTGGGCCTTGGGAATCTGTATACGTTCATGTACTTTGGGCCGGAAATGAAGGAGCAGGATTGATGAGCCTACCCCGGGGTTATCCCCCCGACAGTGCTAGTTCCTGTTTTTTCTGTGTTTTTGACCTTCTTCACGGGAGAATATCAAACGGAGTCTAAACGGAATAAAACCTCCGAAAAGATTTTTTCCGAAACAGAAGATACGCAGGGAGCTTGAGAAATAGGGCAAAGGGTCTCGGGGGAGGCCACAAGCCCCCTAGCCGCGACCTGGGGGTGCCTAGCAGGCTTGTGGGCCCCCTGTGGCTCCTTTGCCCTACTTCTTCCGCCTATAAATCCCCGAAAAATATGAAACCATGGGAGAGAGCCACGAAAATACTTTTCCGCCGCCGCAAGCTTCTGTCTCCGCAAGATCCCATCTGGGGCACGTTCTCGTGCCCTGCCGGAGGGGGGATTCGGACACGGAGGGCTTCTTCATAAACACCATTGCCTCTCCGATGATGCGTGAGTTGTTCACCATAGACCTTCGGGTCCATAGCTAGTAGCTAGATGGCTTCTTCTCTCTCTTGGATCTTCAATACAACGTTCTCCATGATCTTCATGGAGATCTATCCGATGTAATCCTCTCTTGCGGTGTGTTTGTCGAGATCCGATGAATTGTGGATTTATGATCAGATTGTCTATGAATCTTATTTGAGTTTTTTTGATCTCTTATATGCATGATTTCATATCCTTGTAATTCTCTTCGAGTTGTGGGTTTTGTTTGGCCAACTTGATCTATAATTCTTGCAATGGGTGAAGTGCCTGGTTATGGGTTCATACCATGCGGTGTCCTCACCCAGTGACAGAAGGGCTAGCGAGGCACGCATGGTGTTGTTTCCATCAAGGGTAAAAAGATGGGGTTTATATCTACTGCATGAATTTATCCCTCTACATCATGTCGTCTTTCTTAAGGCGTTACTCTGTTTGTTATGAACTCAATACACTAAATGCATGCTGGATAGCGGTCGTTGTGTGGAGTAATAGTAGTAGATGTAGAAAGTATCGGTCTACTTGTCTCGGACGTGATGCATATATGTATGATCATTGCCTTAGATATCGTCATGACTTTGCGCGGTTCTATCAATTTCTCGACAGTAATTCGTTCACCGACCGTAATATTTACTATCATGAGAGAAGCCTCTAGTGAACACTATGGCCCCCGGATCTACTTGACATCATATTTTCAGCCCTACACTTTCACTTTGTTGCACTTTGCGCCTTTAGATCTCACCTTGCAATCAATCGTGAAGGGATTGGCAACCCCTTTGTAGTGTTGGGTGCAAGTTTGTTGTTTTTGTGCAGGTACTTTGGAGACTTGCCTTGATACTCCTACCGGATTGATACCTTGGTTCTCAAACTAAGGGAAGTACGTACTGCTACTGTGCTGCATCACCCTTTCCTCTTCAAGGGAAAAACCAACGCAAGCTCAAGAGGTAGCAGTGAATCACTAGAGCAACTTCTAAGCTCAAAAGATATAAGTGAAGCACATAGAGTATTCTTATAAATCATGGCAATATTGTGTCTCTCCCAAGTGGGTGTATTGAGATATCAATGGTTGTGGATAATAAACCAAAAACAAACTAAATAAAATGACGATCCAAGCAAAACTCATATCATGCATGTGATGAATAAAAATGTACATCCAAGTGACATATCGACGGATTGAGACGAAAGAATGGTTACCTTCCGAGGCAGCCCCAAGCTTAGACGCTTGAGTCTTCCTTACAATATTATCTTGGGGTGCCTTCGGAATCCCCAATCTTAGGCTCTTTCCGCTCCTTATTCCTTCATCCATCATGATAACACCCAAATCTTGAAAACTCCAGCACACAAAACACAACAGAAACTTCGTGAGATCCGTTAGTATAATAAACATATCAAATACTTTATGTACTGTTATAAATTGATTCATATTTTATTATTGCATAAGGTACTGTATTATAACTTCTCCATGACTTATACCCCCTGATACAATCCATGGTATCATCAAAACAAGCAAATTATGCAAGCAAAAACCGAATGTGTCTAAAACAAAACAATTTGTAAAGATATAGTTAATTACTATACTTATGTAGACCCAAAAATTCTGAAAACTTAGGTCGACCTCAGGAATTTTTACATCAATATTTTTTAAAATATTCAGATGAAAAATATGTTTGAGTAAAACCAGAGAAATTTTGCACTAGACGCTAAAGTTTTTGTTTTTTGCACCGCATAAATTCTAGTACCATTTAAATCATCCCATTGGCTTTACTTGGCATAAACACTATTTTAAACACAAAAACACAACCATTACATACGCAACAATCATTTTATCACACACAACCGAAAGTAAAAGCAAAAATATAAAGATAACTATTGGGTTGCCTCCCAACTAGCGCCATTGTTTTACGCCCTTAGCTAGGCATAATGCATATGATTCAAGTGTTGTCATCTTTGCCAATCCACCCATAAGTAGCCTCATGATAGATCAATAAGGTGGTTTCATTATATTTCTAGGTAAGTGTCCCATCCCTTTCCTTAATGGAAATTGGAACGATATGTTTCCCTCTTTCATGTCAATTAATCCACATATAGTTCGTAGAAAAGGTCTCCCAAGTATTATTGGACAAGATGGGTTACAATTATTACCAAGAACTACAAATCTACAAGCACATAATCTTTATTAGCAATTATGAGAACATCATTTATTCTTACCATTGGTTTCTTGATAGTAGAGTCTGTAAGATGTGAATATTAGTAAAACCAAATACACCACATAAAGATTTAGGTATAGTTGAATGAATAGCACCTAGGTCACACAAGGAATTGCATTCATATTATTTGATTTCAATTTTAGTAGCAGGTTCCCACTCATCATTCAACTTTCTAGGAATAGACTTCTAACTCAAGCTTTTCATCATAAGCTTTTACCATAGCTTCTACTATATGTTGGGTAAAAGCTTTATTTTTTCAGAAGCCTTGGGTGAGCTAATGATGGATTGCAGCAATGAAATACATTTTAATAAATAACACTTATCATAATTAAAATCCTTGTGATCCAAGAAAGTGGGGGCATCACTAGTTAAAGTTTTGACCTCTCCAAACCCACTTTTTCAGTTTTATCACTATAGTCATGACCCTCCAAGCAATTGGGACGCTCTCTAGCTAAATTTGACTCATATCCAGTCCCTTTATAATTCATATTTAATAAATAAATATTCAATAGATAAGGACCAAGCTCTTTAAGATCTTCATCATGATTCTAGTAAAAACCGGATGGAAGAGCTTTTTCTAGGAATTCCCGTTTAGCTTTCAACTTAGCGGTTAGTTTTAGTGATAGATTTTTGGATAGATTTAATAGTATCATTAAAGTCATGATTTGGTGGAAAAGTTTGACTTTTAAGATCTTCTACATCAAGATTAACCCTATCCATGTTCCTAGCCAAATCATCAATCTTATGCAACTTTTCCTACTCCATAGTATTAAAAACTTTTTTAGAACTAATCAATTTCTAATGGTATTATCAAGATGAGAGGATAACTTATTATTTGTAGAAGGATTTCCATAATAATTACCATAAGAGTTTCCATAACCATTGGAAGAGTTACCGGGATATGGCCTAGCATTGAAATTACCCCTATAGGCATTGTTGTTAAAATTGTTTCTCGATATAAAATTCACATCAATAGCATTATCATTTTGCTCAATCAAGGTTGGAAAGGGAATGCCATTAGGATGAACATGAGCATTTTTATTAGCAACCAAATTTATAAGAGCGTCAACTTTTTCAATCAAGTAGCGATTTCCTCGACAGAGTTTACCTTCTTACCAGCTGGAGTTGTTTCGGTATGCCATTGAGAGTAGTTTGTCATGATGTTATCGAGGAGTTTGGTGGAATATTCTAGTGTAACCTCCATGAAGGTACCACCGGAAGCGGAATCTAGAAGATTTCTAGAAAAAGTTTAGTTGAGCATAGAAATTTTGGATAATCATCCGGAAGTTTAAACCATGAGTAGGGCAATTTCTAATCACTAATTTCATGCTCTCCCAAGCTTGTGAAACATGTTCTTAGTCATGTTGTTTAAAATAAATAATATGATATACAAGGGAGATGATCTTAGTAGGAGAAAAATACTTGGTAATAAAAGCATCTTTACATTTATCCCATGTTCCAATACTATTACGTGGTAAAGATGAGAACCAAGCTTTTGATTTATCTCGTAAAGAAAACGGAAATAACTTTAATCTCACAATATCATTATCCATGTCCATTTTATTTTGCATATCACAAAGTTCAACAAAGGTATTAAGATGAGCAGCGGGATCCTTATTAGGACTTCCCAAAAATTGTTCTTTCATCACAAGATTTGGCAATGAAGCATTTATATCATAAGACTCCACACTAGTGGCGGGTGGTATAGGTGCACTAATAAAATCATTATTAATAGTATTTGATAAGTCACACAACTTAGTAGTATCTTGAGACATGGTGCCGACCAAGCAAACTAACATGCAGGACAAGTAAATTAGAGAGCAAAGAAGTAAAGTAGTAACAAGCAAAGAGAAATATTTTTGTTTTTTTGTTGTTACTCTGCAAGCTAGGTAAAACAACTAATAAAAAAGAAGAACAGATGAATGATACTTTGTGTGAATTTACTTGATAGTAGGTTGGTGATATTCCCGGACAATGGAGCCAGAAATCCTCATCCTGATGCATGTGATCTATGTTGGGTTTTCCGTGAAGATAAACGGGTGCTGCAGCATAATATAGGTAAGTATTTCCCTCAGTAGAGAACCAAGGTTTACTAAACCAATAGGAGTAACAACCAGCTCCCATCTTCAATGACTACGAACAAAAGAAACAAACACTTGCAGCCAACGCGGGCAAGAAGGTTGTCAATCCACTTGGACTCGTTATTTGCAAGCAAGTAAAGTGTGTAGATAGAAGTTGCAAAGTGAAAATTAAATAAAAAGTCAATTAAGGCAGCGAGGAAATTATAACATTTGTAAACTTATAAGTGAATAGACCGGGGGGCATTGTTTTTCCTAATGACATCTCTCATAAAGTAGGCATACGGTGGGTAAAAAAATTACTGTTGGGAAATTGATAGAAAAGCACATAATTATGTTATATTCATGGCAATGATCATATGTATATACACTACTCGAATAAGAGAATTTGCCATCAATCCCATCTTTATCGTCTTCTAGCGGACGACACAGATGGTATTTGCCGTCGGCTTCCCAAAAGCACGCGGCAAAGAACGGGCCATGGAAAAGATATTATTTCCCATCAGTCCCTCCTTTGCCGTCTGCTAACAAAGATACACACGGCAAAGAAAGCTCTTTGTCGTCTGCAAAAAATATGAAAGGCAAAGAATCTTTGTCGCCTCCTTTTTTTTAACTGACGACAAAGCGCTCAATTTGCCCTCCAAAAAAATGCATACGGCAAAGAGTACTCTTTGTCGGGTGTTAAAAAAGAAGACGACAAAGACAAAACACATGCCATGGATCGATCACACAGATTAATGATGTGGCATCATAAGATCACATGTGCACCCATGGATCAAGCGCAAAGCCGCCCGAAAGCCCCACCCACCATGTTATGTTATCTGGCCACACCACTATCTCTCTCCCTTATCCATACCCACCATCTGTCTCTCGCATTTCTCTGCTATCTCTCTCACGAACCGAAGTGGAGGCCACCGCTCGATCTAGGACAGGAGGCCGGCATCGCCCGCCTCACCTACTGTCGGCCCATTAAGCCCCACCAGCCTCCACCGCTCGCCCCCACCAACTTCCACCGTTCTCTCTCTCTCCCTCTCTCTCTCTCTCTGATAGCAGGACAACCGCTTGATCACGCACATGAGGCCCTTGCCCCTAGCCTCGTTCCCTGCCCCATTGGCCAAGGCCCTGATACGTCTCCATCCTATCTACTTTTCCAAACTCTTTTGCCCTTGTTTTGGACTCTAATTTGCATGATTTGAATGGAACTAACCTGGACTGACGCTGTTTTCAGCAGAATTGCCTTGGTGTTGTTTTTGTGCATAAATGAAAGTTCTCGGAACATCCTGAAAATTTACGGAGAATATTTCTGGAAAATATGAAAAATACCTGCGCAAAGATCCACTGGAGGGGATGGCCAATGGGCCACAAGCCCTGTAGCCGTCGCCCCCTGGTGGCGGCTAGCAAGCTTGTGGGGCCCATGTGGCTCTGCCGCCCCCAAACTCAGCTCTATAAATTCACTTTCGTCCCAGAAAAAAAAAAAGATCTCGTCGCGTTTGTGATACGGAGGCGCCGCCACATCCTGTTCTTCATATGGAGGGCAAATCTGGAGTCCGTTTTGGGCTACGGAGAGGGGAAATCGTCGCCATCGTCATCATCAACCTACTTCCCTCTCCAATTCCATGAAGCTCTTCATCGTTCATGAGTAATCTATTCGTAGGCTCGCTGGGCGGTGATGAGTAGGATGAGATCTATCATGTAATCGAGTTAGTTTTGACGGGGATTGATCCCTAGTATCCACTATGTTCTGAGATTGATGTTGCTACTACTTTGCCGTGCTGAATGCTTGTCACTAGGGACTGAGTCCCATGACTTCAGATCTGAAATTATTATGTTGTCACCAATATATGTGTGTTTTAGATCCGATCTTGCAAGTTGTAGTTACCTACTATGTGTTATGATCCGGCAACCCCGGAGTGACAATAACCGGAACCACTCCCGGTGATAACCATAGTTTGAGGAGTTCATGTGTTCACCAGGTGCTAATGCGTTGGTCTGGTTCTTTATTAAAAGGAGAACCTTAATATCCCGTAGTTTCCTTTTGGACCCCGCTGCCACGGGAGGGATGGACAATAGATGTCATGCAAGTTTTTTCCCTAAGCACGTATGACGACACACGAAGTGCATGCCTACATCACATTGACGAACGGGAGCTAGCCACATATCTCTTCATGTTATAACTGTTGCATGATGAATATCATCCAAACAAATCACCGACCCATTGCCTACGAGTTTGTCCTACTGCAGCTATTACTTGTTTTGCTCTGCTGCTGTTACTACTGTTGCTGCTGCTGTTACATGCTTTGCTCTGTTGCTACATGCTACTGCGGTTACCTGCTACTGTTGCTACCTGCTATTGATGTCACTACTGCTGTTCCTTGCCACTGCTGTTACTCGTTACACTGCTACTACCTGCTACAATACTTTTTCTCGCGCCGTTGACGGGAAAGAATATTTTCCGTCCACGGTTAACTTCTGGCGCCATTGATACAATCGTTAGGAATAGTCTGCCATCAACAGATCGTTTCTGGCACCGTTGTTATCATACTACTTTGCTGCTGATACTTTGCTTGCAAATACTATCTTTCAGGTGTGGTTGAATCTGACACATTCAGGTGCTAATACTTGAGAATATTCTTCCACTTCCTGTCGGGCGAACCAACAAATTTGGGTGCAATACTCTACCCTCGAAAACTGATGCGAACCCACGCGCTGGTGGACCATTGCAAGATAATTGCTAATTGTTGAGCAACTGGGAGCAGTTCTCGCTCCGTTGCCGCGGAGGCATCAAGTCATGAACACGTCAACAAAATTTCTCTAGTGCCGTTGCCGGGGACTGTTAGCAGCATTTTTTCTGGCGCCGTTGCCGGGGAAGGGATTGCTATATTCTCTGAGTCACTTGGGATTTATATCTGCTGTTCATTATGAAGAATCTAAAAGATCCAAAAACCAAAGTCTTGCCCTCAACTACGAGGGGAGGTAAGGAACTGCCATCTAGCTCTGCACTTGATTCACCTTCAGTTATGAGTAAGTTTGCGACACCACCTCCTCCTAGAAATTTTGATATGTCGCCTGTGCTTGATTTATGCTTATGATGCTATGCTTGATACTGCTAGAGATGCTATGCTTGATACGGCTAGAGATGCTATGCCTGATACTGCTAGAGATGCTATGCCTGATGATGCTATGATTGATACTGCTTTGCTTGATGATTCTAGAGATGCTATTTTGCCTAATGATGTTATGCTTGATACTGCTAGAGATACCACTTTGCTTGATGTGCCACTAGGGGTATTCCTTGATGCTCATATTAGTAGAGTTACTGCCAATGCTCGTGATGCTTCTGAAACTGCCGATACTATTGAGATAGAACCTGCTTTTGCTCCTGCTAGATCTAGCTCTCCTAGATATGAATTTCCCGATATACCTGAGGGTTATGTTATGGAGGGAGAGATAGTTGAGGATTTTCTTCGTGTAAGGATGCCTATGACGCTGAGAAATTACTTCTCAAGTGGAAGGAAAAATCTGTGAAAGCTAGGATGAAATACAACCCGAAGTTTGGCAGTTCACGTGTAAAGATTATGAATTCTCTCTAAACAATGACGCTAAAGCCTGGTTCTCTGTAGACCCTGAGATAATCTCTCTAGTCGAATCTGATCCTTTCCACGGTTATGAGTCTGAGACGGTCTTAGCCCATCTTACCAAACTACACGATATAGCCACCCTTTTGACTAGTGAGGAGAAGATCCGCCACTACTATATCCTTAAGTTGTTTCCTTTCTCTCAAAACGATGACGCTAAAGCCTGGTTCACTTCTCTTGCTCTTGGATGTGTGAGTAGTCCCCAAGATATGGTCTATTACTTCTGTGAGAAATATTTCCCTGCCCATAAGAAGCAAGCTGCCTTGCAGGAAATATACAACTTTTCTCAACTCAAATAAGAGAGTCTCCCACAAGCTTGGGGGAGGCTCATCCAGCTACAGAATGCTTTGCATGATCACCCTCTTAAGAAGAATGAGATACTTGATATCTTCTATAACGTACTTACCGATGCTTCTACAGACCACCTAGATAGTTGTGCCGGTTGTGTTTTTAGAGAACGAACTATAGAACAAGCTGAGATTCTACTGAATAACATCTTGATCAACGATAATGCTTGGACTATTCCCGAACCACCACCTAAGACAACTCCGAAGAAAAGAGGTATTATATTCCTCGGTCCCGAAGATATGCATGAAGCCAAGAAATCTATGCAAAAGAAAGGCATTAGATCTGAAGATGTCAAAAATCTACCACCTATCGAAGAGATCCATGGTCTCGATAACCCGATACAAGTAGTAGAAGTGAATTCTCTGCGTAGGTTTGATGAGAGTGATATTCCTTTTGACAAACTTGATAGCTTATGCTTTGATGAATTTGACAACTTTGTTGCCAAACAACAGAGTTTCAATGATTATGTTAGCAAACATTTGGAACAAAGTACTCGTATGCTTAGTCATTTAAGTGCTTGTGTAGACAGAAATGTCAATGATATGAAGCTTCTGAGTAAACATGCCTCTATGATTACTACTCGGGTAGAACAAGTACTTAAAGCTCAGAATGACTTGCTCAATGAATTAAATAACAACTCTGTCAGAGTCATTACTAGAGGAGGCAAAATGACTCAGGAACCTTTGTATCCTGAAGGCCATCCTAAGAGAATTGATCAAGATTCTCAAGGGATTAATGCTAATGCACCCAATCATCCTATGAAGAAGAAGGATGATAGAAACCTACATGTCAGTTCACCAATACTATCACACCTGAAGAACCAAATGATATTTCTGCGTCTGATACAGAAACATAATCTGGTGATGAACATGAACCTGGTGACAATACGGACAGTGATGTTCATAATGAGGCTCAACCTAGCAATGATAAGGATGTGGAGATTGAACCTACGGTTAATCCTGATAACCCACAACCTAAGAGATACGATAAGAATGACTTCGCTGCTAGGAAGCATGGTAAAGAAAGGGAGCCATGGGTTCAGAGACCCATGCCCTTTCCTCCTAAGCCATCCAAGAAAAAGGATGATGAGGATTTTGAGCGCTTCGTTGAGATGATAAGACCCGTCTTTCTGCAGATGCGGTTAATTGATATGCTCAAAATGTCTTCGTATGCCAAGTACATGAAAGATATCGTGACTAATAAACGGAAGATACCAGATCTTGAGATCTCCACCATGCTTGCCAATTACAGTTTCAAAGGTGGAACTCCTAAAAAACTTGGTGATCCCGGAGTGCCCACTATACCTTGCTCCATTAAAGGAAACTACGTAAGAACTGCCTTATGTGACCTTGGAGCCGGTGTTAGTGTTATGCCGCTCTCTCTTTATCATAGACTTGAACTAGATAAGTTGACACCCACTGAAATATCTCTGCAAATGGCCGACAAATCAACTGCTTTCCCTATCGGCATTTGCGAGGATGTGCCTGTTGTGGTTGCTAACACCACTATCTTAACAGACTTTGTTATCTTGGATATTCCCGAGGACAATGCCATGGCTGTCATCCTCGGAAGACCCTTTTTAAACACTGCAGGGGTTGTTATAGATCACAACAAAGGCAATGTCACTTTCCATGTCAACGGTAATGAGCATACAGTGCACTTTCTGAAGAAACGATATCAAGTACATTGCATCAATGCTATCAGAAAAACTTCATTGATTCTTATTGGGAGCTTTGAATGTCCTATTCCTCGTATCAAGATGAAGTATGATTTGCTTGTTGGGGAGATACATATCCCCATTGAGGTGACTTAGTGGCTATTCGACAATTCTCTGTTTCCTCTTGCGATTCGAAAAGGCTTTGTCATGAGGATTTGATCAACCCCATTGACGGATTTCTTTCGATGACCATGAAATGGATGAATCAAAGAGTCACATACCTCTGTTTTAAGCTTTCATTTTCTGTTGCTTAGAAGAAAAATGACAGATTTAGTCTAGTTTTTCCTGTTTTCGGTTTTAGCGTCTCGGAGAAAAATACCCCGAAAATAAAAGTTCTCCGATGGTCGTGAAAATCTAGTATGATTTTTTCTGCAATATTTGAAAAATACTGGGACCGAGAGTTGGCCTGGGGGCCACACCAGTGGGCCACCAGCCCTGTAGCCGCCGCCCCCCTCGTGGCGGCTACCAAGCTTGTGGGGCCCACAAGGACCCCCTCCACTCATTCCAGCTCCCATCCTCTTCTTCTTCCTCTAGAAAAAATCGTTTCGCAGCTCAAACCCGTGTTCTTGCTCATTTGGCTGAGATTTTTGATCTCCTTGCTCAAAGCACCATTCTCCGAACCGTTTTGGGGAAATTACTCCTTGGTAAGTGACTCCTCCATTGGTCTAATTAGTTTTTGCTCTAGTGCTTTATCCTTCGAGTATTCTTGCTACCTTGGTGACCCTTTTCTTGAGCTTGAAATGTTGATTTTAGCTGGTCCCAAGTAGTTTTAGCGCGTGATACGGTCTCTAGGCACTAGTAGGAGTAGTTGCTACGAGTTGGGTTAATCCTTACTCACTGTTCTTTCGAAGTCTCTATAAATTTCAGAAAAGGACGTGGTCCCTCGAGTCGCAGAAGTTCGAGCGTGCGAGTGGCCAAGTGATGAATTTTTGCGCGCCGCTGGGCTTTATGAAGACTTTTATTACTTGGTGGAGATCGCAAGTCTTACCGCGTTCATTGAAGATAAGTGCTCACAATACCTCCTCCTTACCAATATTTTCGTTCAAAGCTTCAACTTTTATCCGAGGAAGAATCCTCCCATGGTTGAGTATATGTTATACGACATCCCCCAGTGCATGACACTATAGGATCTTTGCAATGTACGCAAATTACCTTATGTTGGGGATATTCATGACCCTCGTCCACGGGACTTGGAGGATTCCATAGGTACTATTGCTGTTGGAGAGGAGAGAGGAGTGTCTCGCATTAGAATTGCTAGCATACATTTTCCTGTGCTTCGGTACTTCTCATTATTTGTGGGAAAATGCTTGATTGGCCATGGGGAGGCTCGATCACTTAGCTCTCCAGACCTTGCGGTTTTGCGCGAAGGCCTTTATAACGGTAATAATTATAGCCTAGGTGCTATAGTAGCTCAGCGGTTGAACACAAACCGTTCCAAGGGTGTCGTCTATAGAAGTATCTATGCTACCGGTCTTTGAGATACCCGTTAGACTGGGGGGAAGGAGAGATGCTTCTTCCTGAGAAATATCTGGATTATGACAGCAAGGTTCGCCATGATTTTCTAGCTAGAGATGCTAGTAGACGGATGATTTATAACCTGGTATTTAGTCAGGGTACTCGAGGGACTATTACTTTGCCTGCTCCTTCTTTGTTCGATCTTCATGCAGGCAGGTACACTATTATGCCCTCGGACATCTACGCATATTGGGGCTTGGCCCAACCACAGGTGCCCGTGCCCGAGCCGCCAGTCGAGTACCAGACGCCAGTGTATCGGTGGGAGCCAGAGGAGCTCACACAGCAGTGGCATCCACAGTCCGCTCCGGAGTATCCCGTAGCTGGTTATTTCCCGCCTTGGGAGTAGACCAAGCTAGGCCAAAAGCCTAAGCATGGGGGAGTACGTGTTCTCACCGACCTTACATTCATGCTTATGCTTTCACTTTGTTAGCCGGTGTTTACACTTTGCCACTGTATTATCCATGCTAGTTTATTTTTGTTTTCTTGTTTTCTTGTTTTTTGTCCTTTTGAGAAAACCCAAAAAGATTTTCCTTTCTTCTTTTGCTTGTTGGGAGTTTTCCTGTGTCAATAGTTTTCTTTTTCTTTGGGTCAAGGCAGAAGATATTGGTTACAATGTTTAGTGGCTCTTGCATGCATACCTGTTTAGCTTTCAAAGAGCCATATTACTGTGTCTTCTCCTTTGTGTTTGCCTGTAGATTCAGCTTAGTACAATGCACGAGCACTCTTATTATTGTTCACATCGTTCGATCGTGCAAGTGAAAGGCAATCATGATGATATATGATGAAGTGACTGAGACTGGAAAAGCTGGTATGAACTCTATCTATTTTGTTTTTGTAAATATGACTAGCTTGTCGTCCCAGATTCAGCTTTGTTGTGAGAGAACCATGTTTGCAATGACAACTTAGAGATCATAGTTCCTGATGCCATGGTTAATTAGCTGAGAGCTTATAATGGTTTGTCTTGAATGCCAACATAGATTTTGAGATGACTATGATGTAGTATGATAGGATGGTATTCTCCTTTGAATGATTCAAGTGGCTTGACTTGGCGCATGTTCATGCATGTAGTTGAAGCAAAATCAACATAGCCTCTATGATGTTCGTGTTCATGGTGATTTATATCCTGTTCATGCTTGCACTTAATGTTAGTCAAACTCATTGCATCTTGATGACTGTTGTCGCTCTCTAGTTGGTCGCTTCCCACTCTTTTGCTAGCCTTCACTTGTACTAAGCGGAATATTGCTTGTGCATCCACTTCCATAAACCCAAAAGTTTTTCCATGAGAGTCCAGCACACCTACCTATTTGCGGTATCTACCTACCGTTCGAAGTAAATTTGCATGTGCCATTCTCTAAACCTTCAAGAAATAATCTGTTTTGCATGCCCGAACCGCTCATGTGGTGACAGGGGGCTATTGATATCTTCCATGTTAGGCGTGTTATCCTCGACATGTGTTTATTCACTGTCATTCACGAGAAAGGGGCCGGTAATTGGAATGCCCAGTTCCGCGCTCAAATCGAAAACATAACTGTAAAACAAGACTCCCCCCGGATTGATGTTAGTATGGACGGTACCCGAGGATTCGGCTCGCCATGGAGTGTGATTGATTGGTGGTGGGGGAGTTAAACCTTTACTTTTCTATTTGGGAACCGCCAATAGCATGAGTAGTGATGACCCACAAGTATAGGGGATCAATCGTAGTACTTTTGATATTTAAGAGTGTCGAACCCAACGAGGAGCAGAAGGCTCTGATAAACGGTTTTCAGCAAGGTAATAACTGCAAGCACTGAAAGTAGCGGTAACAAGTGAAGGTGTAGCGAGGTGAAACATAACAAGCGAAAAGTAACAAGTAACAAGTAGTAGCAACGGTGCGGCAAGTGGCCCAATCCCTTTTGTAGCAAGGGACAAGCCTGAACAAAGTCTTATAGGAGCAAAATCGCTCCCGAGGACACACGGGAATTTCTGTCATGCTAGTTTAATCATGTTCATATGATTCGCGTTCGTTACTTTGATAGTTTGATATGTGGGTGGCCGGCGCTTGGGTACTACCCTTACTTGGACAAGCATCCCACTTATGATTAACCTCTCTCGCAAGCATCCGAAACTACAAAAGAAGAATTAAGACAACGCCTAACCATAGCATTAAACTAGTGGATCCAAATCAGCCCCTTACGAAGCAACGCATAGACTAGGGTTTAAGCTTCTGTCACTCCAGCAACCCATCATCTACTTACTACTCCCCAATGCCTTCCTCTAGGCCCAAGTATGGTGAAGTCTTATGTAGTCGACATTCACATAACACCACTAGAGAAAAAACAACATACAGCATATCAAAATACCGAACGAATATCAAATTCACATGACTATTATCAGCATGACTTATCCCATGTCCTCAGGAACAAAAGTAACTACTCACAAAGCATAATCAGAATCATGATCAAAGGTGTAATGAATAGCACCAAGGATCTGAACATAAACTCTTCCACCAAGTAATCCAACTAGCATCAACTACAAAGAGTAATCAACACTTCTAGTAACCTTACAAGTACCAATCGGAGTCGTGAGACGGAGATTGGTTACAAGAGATGAACTAGGGATTGGAGAGGAGATGGTGCTGATGAAGATGCCTTCCCTCCGACGAGAGGAGTGTTGGTGATGATGATGGCGACGATTTCCCCCCCCCCCCCGGGAGGGAAGTTTCCCCGGCAGGATCATCCTGCTGGAGCTCTAGATTGGATCTGCTCATGTTCCGCCTCGTGGCGGCGGTGAAACCACGAAAAAGCTCCCGATTGATTTTTTTCTGGAGCGAAACCCTTCATATAGCAAAAGAGGGAGGCCAGTGGGCCGTCAGGGAGCCCACAAGCTTGCCCTCCGCCACCAGGGGGTGGCGGTGGCAGGGCTTGTGGTGCCCTGGTAGCCCCCCGCTGGTACTTCTTTCGCCCAGTAATTTTTATATAATCCCAAAAAATTCCACGTAACTTTTCAGGGCATTTGGAAATGTGCAGAATAGTGGACTAAGATTTGCTCCTTTTCCAATCCAGAATTCCAGCTGCCTGAATTCTCCCTCTTCAAATAAACCTTGCAAAATAAGAGAGAAAAGGCATAAATATGGTACCACAAAGTAATATAACAGCCCAAAAAGCAATAAATATCAACATGAAAGCATGATGCAAAATGGACGTATCAACTCCCCCAAGCTTAGACCTCGCTTGTCCTCAAGCGAAAACCAAGTTCCATAAACATGTCCACATGTTTAGGGACGAAGGTGTCGAGAAAACATAATACGAACATGAGGGTATCATGATCACACATAGAACAACAATACATCATAAAGATTCTTATGGGAAAGTAACAATTCATTCACAAAGCAAAGCATGAAGCAAAAACCTTACCGAGAAGTAACCAAGAACAGTCCAAAGTCATTGAAGCAATTGCAATTTATCACAACATCAGAAAGAGTCAAATAAGATCTTGTAAGGCAAACCCACATACTCAATCATCTCTTTTGTTTTCCACAATTGTTACAACTCACGTGGTACTCATGGTGTCAAAGTTTCAGCTGTACACAGAGGAAGATATGGGCTTATAGTTTTGCCTCCCAACCATTTACCTCAAGGGTAAAGTCAATAATAATAAAGCATAAGTACTCAACTCCAAGTTGATATATGAATATAGATCTTTCCCAAGCATGTGACGGTAGCCAAGACAAAGGCAAAAAAATAGGGAATTGGTGAAGATAACCATGAATCTCACAAGGGAAAAAAGTAAAGGTACAAGATAGGCCCTTCGCAGAGGGAAGCAGAGGTTGTCATGCGCTTTTGAGGCTTGAATGCGTGTCCTCTTAGTGCGGAGGAACG
This sequence comes from Hordeum vulgare subsp. vulgare, assembly GCF_904849725.1. Lineage (NCBI taxonomy): Eukaryota > Viridiplantae > Streptophyta > Magnoliopsida > Poales > Poaceae > Hordeum > Hordeum vulgare. Next base: position 582,908,647 of record NC_058521.1, read on the forward strand.
TCACTTTATATTGCCTCCTGTGATAAAGAACTTTATTATGCAGTCTGTCGCTTTTATGTCTTCCTCATCATAGGTTCGAACAAAGCTTATTTTCCACACACTAATAGATCATACATATTAGAGATAAATTTTTATTGCTTGCACCGATGACAACTTACTTGAAGGATCTTATTCAATCCATAGGTAGGTATGGTGGACTCTCATGGCAAAACTGGGTTGGAGGTTTATGGATGCACAAGTAGTATCTCTACCTGGTGCGGGAGTTTTGGCTAATATGAGGTGGATGCAATCGTCACATGCTAAGGGATCTCTAATCATATAACATTGTTTGGAACCAAGCAAACACAATTCATTATATTGTCTTCCTTGTCCAACATCTACTCCTAAGCATGCAATAGTTTGGTGAGTGCTCACAATTGTAAAAAGTGTCTAAGATGATATATTTATATGTGAACCTCTCTTTCGTTATTACTTCTTATTAATTGCAACAATGACTGAGGTCTATGTCGATTTATTCTCAACAAGTTTCAATCATCATACGTGTCATACGTGAAGTTATCACTTTCCATAAGATCGTCTCATGATCTTTCATGCTATCGTTCTTTTCATACTTTTGATCATGGCACAAAGCAAAGCCCTTGACTAAGATACTTTTTGTTATATAGCTCACGAGCTCGAATACATCGGGGGAGAGACAAAAGCAAAAGACTCAAACTAAACACTAAAGACTTATTTCTCTAAGAGAAGAAATAAAAACTGAAAAGGAAAGAACTAAAACAAAGGGAAAAGCAAAAGATATAAAGGTGATACGATACCAGGGCAACTCCCCCAAGCTTGGCAGAAGCCAAGGGGATTGGCCATACCAACGCTTAGTTGTTTCCTTTCGCGATGATGGTGGTAGAGTTGTTGGAGTAGTCTGATCCTCCGTCTTCCAAGGCATAGGTGCCACATCATGGCAGGATGAACGAGTCGCCAGAATCCTCAAATCTGCAGCCAACCTTATTGATTTAAATCTGTACTCATACTCACAGTTTTTGTTCTGTAGGTCATAGATCTGGCCCTGAAGTTGATCAACCCTGTCATAGAGCCTGGAGAGGTGTTTCCCAATGTCAATGGCATCTATCTTGTGATTACTAGTGAACTCCGTCATCATCATGTGGTTGGAGTTGAGTCCACGCTCCACCATCCCTTGGCACTTAAAGACTTGTTGCTCCATTGCTTCGAGCCTCGTCTCCACGCTTCCGGTCTTCTTAGGCCCCTCAACATCACGGATGTGCAACATCACCTCACTCATGTTGATAGATTGCGGGTGTTTCAGCACTTCCGTGAGGTAGGGATTGATGACCTTCTCGAAGATCTTGTCCTTAGGAGCGTTTGGGGAAGTCATGATGATCTAGATCTGTCACAGAAACAGGCTCGAAACGAAAACATAGGAAAACTGCGCGATACAGAGATCTAGATCTGCCCACAAGCCCTCTCTCCGCCACCACGAGGGGTGGCGGTGGCCAAGCTTGTAGCCGCCTCGTGCGCTCTCCGGACTGCTTTTTATTTTTCTAATTTTCCAAAAATTCCAAAACGGAGGAAATTTCCTATTGGAAAAGTATCGGAGTCCAATTTCTTACCGAAACAGCTACCTCTTTGTTTTCAGGGTCTGAAACAGGCTGATAAACATCCTTTATGTACTCCTATGGAGTTATGACATTGATGATATTGGTCTCAACATTTATGGGAGTACGAGAGATGTAATGCTTGATTCTTTGCCCATTTACCACTCTAGGAAATTTTCCTTCCGTGTTATTGATTTTGATGGCACCGGAACGATATACTTCCTCGATAACGTAAGGACCTTCCCATTTAGAGAGAAGCTTGCCTGCGAAGAATCTTAAACGAGAATTGTATAGCAGGACATAATCACCTACATTGAACTCTCATTTCTGTATTCGTTTATCGTGCCATCTCTTAACCTTTTCCTTGAACAACTTGGCATTCTCATATGCCTGGGCCCTCCATTCCTCTAATAAGCTGATATCAAACAACCCCTTCTCAACAGCAAGTTTGAAATCGAAGTTGAGCTCTTTGATTGCCCAATAAGCTTTGTGTTCCAGCTCAAGAGGTAAATGACAGGCCTTACCGTAAACCATTTTATACGGTGACATGCCCATGGGATTCTTATAAGCAGTCCTATAAGCCCATAGTGCATCGTCAAGTTTGCTAGACCAATTCTTTCGAGATCTATTGACGGTCTTTTGTAGGATCAATTTGATCTCCCTATTACTCAACTCCACTTGACCACTAGACTGAGGATGATAAGGAGATGCAACTCTATGGTTGACATCATACTTAGCGAGCATCTTGCGGAAGACACCATGAATGAAGTTTGAACCGCCTTCTGTCATCAAATATCTAGGGACTCCAAATCTTGGGAAAATGTCTTCTTTAAGCATCTTAATGGAGGTGTGGTGATCAGCATTTTTAGTGGGGATAGCTTCTACCCACTTAGTGACGTAATCCACAACAACTAAGATGTGAGTGTACCTATTGGAACTCGGGAAGGGTCCCATATAATCAAAGCCCCAGACATCGAATGGTTCAATGACCAGTGAATAGTTCATAGGCATTTCCTGACGATTACTGATGTTCCCTATTCTTCGGCATTCGTCACAAGACAAGACAAACTTACGGGCATCCTTGAAGAGAGTGGGCCAATAGAAACCTGATTGCAATACCTTGTGGGCAGTTCTATCTCCAGCGTGGTGTCCTCCGTAGGCTTCGGAATGACACTTCTGCAAGATCTGTCCCTATTCATGTTCAGTCACACAACGTCTAATAACACCATCTACTCCTTCCTTATAAAGGTGAGGATCATCCCAAAAGTAGTGTCTCAAGTCAAAGAAGAATTTCTTCTTTTGGTGATAGGTGAAACTGGGTGGTATGTATTTGGCTACGATATAATTTGCATAATCGGCATACCACGATGCACTATGTGAAGTGCGGATGACATTTATTTGCTCATCAGGAAAGCTGTCATCAATAGGTAGTGGGTCATCAAGGACATTTTCTAGCCTAGACAAGTTATTTGCTACAGGGTTATCAGCACCCTTTCGGTCAACGACGTGCAAATCAAATTCCTGTAGCAGGAGAACCCATCTGATCAGTCTAGGCTTAGTGTCCTTCTTCTCCATAAGGTACTTAATAGCAGCAAGATCAGAGTGAATAGTGACTCTGGAGTCAACTATATAAGATCTGAACTTTTCACATGCAAACACGACTGCTAAAAACTCCTTTTCCATAGTGGCATAGTTTCTTTGGGCACTGTCTAGAGTTTTACTAGCGTAGTGAATAACATTCAACTTCTTGTCAACTCTTTTTCCTAGAACAGCACCAACAGCATAATCACTAGCGTCACACATGATTTCAAAGGGCAAGTTCCAGTCAGGTGGTTGAACAATAGGTGCGGTTATCAAAGCCTTCTTAAGTATTTCGAAAGCTTCTTCACAATCCTCATCAAAAACGAAAGAAACATCCTTCTGTAAGAGGTTGGTAAGAGGCCTAGAAATCTTAGAGAAGTCTTTAATTAACCTTCTATAGAAACCAGCATGACCTAGGAAACTTCGTATACCTCTGATATCTATGGGGCAAGGCATTTTCTCAATTACATCAACCTTAGCCTTATGAACTTCAATGCCTCTCTCAGAAATTTTGTGTCCTAAGACGATACCTTCATTAACCATAAAGTGGCACTTCTCCCAATTCAAGACGAGGTTGGTATATTTGCATCTCTGTAAGACTCGATCAAGGTTGCCGAGGCAATCATCAAAGGAAGACCCGTAAACGGAGAAGTCATCCATGAAAACCTCGACAATCTTTTCACAAAAGTCAGAGAATATAGCCATCATACATCTTTGAAAGGTGGCAGGTGCATTGCATAAGCCAAAAGGCATACGTCTATAGGCAAGGTACAGAAGGGGCAGGTGAAAGTGGTTTTCTCTTGATCAGATTGTGCAACAGGTATTTGAGAGAAAGCTAAATAACCATCTAGAAAGCAGAAGTGTGTATGTTTGGATAGCCTTTCTAGCATTTGGTCAATAAACGGCAAAGGATAATGGTCTTTCCTGGTTGCCTTGTTCAGTTTCCGGAAGTCTATCACCATCCTATAGCCAGTGATAATCCTTTGTGGGATTAGTTCATCCTTATCATTAGGAACGACGGTGATACCTCCCTTCTTAGTTACGCAATGTACTGGACTTACCCAATCACTATGAGCAACATGATAAATGATTCCTGCTTCCAAAAGCTTTAATATTTCTTTTCTAACGACCTCTTTCATCTTAGGATTCAATCTCATTTGATGATCAGCAACTGGTTTGAAGTCAGGATCAATTTTAATCTTGTGCTGGCATAGAGTAGGACTAATACCCTTAAGATCATCAAGAGTATATCCAATAGCAGCACGGTGCTTCCTCAGAGTTTTTAGTAACTTTTTCTCTTCGTGCTCTGAGAGGAGAGCACGAATAATAACAGGATATATCTCCTTCTCATCAAGATAGGCATACTTAAGAGTATCAGGCAACTGTTTAAGCTCGAACACATGGTCACCCTTTGGTGGGGGAGGATCCCCAAGGAGTTCAACAGACAGATTATTCTTGAGAATAGGATATTGTTCTAAGCAATTTTATCTATCTCATCTCACTCCTCCATATGCATATCATTTTCATGCTCAAGCAGATATTGCTCTAAAGGATCCGTAGGAGGTACGGCAATAGAGGCAAGAGCAATAATTTCATCCCTACGAGATGACTCTTTTTCATGGGGTTGTCCTCCAAACTTGGAGAAGTTAAATTCATGAGACACACCCTCGAAACTAACAGTGACGGTCTGCTTAATGCAATCAATGTGAGCATTGACACTGTTGAGAAAGGGTCTACCGAATATGATGGGACAAAAGCTATCTTGTGCAGTACCAAGGACGAGGAAATCAGTAGGATACTTCGTCTTACCACACAGGACTTCTACGTCTCTCACAATTCCCAGAGGGCAGATAGTGTCTCTATTAGCTAGCGTAATAGTGACATCAATGGGTTCTAACTCAGCAGGTGCAATCTCATCTTTGATTTCATCATATAGAGAACATGGTATTGCACTAACACTAGCTCCCATGTCACATAAACCATGGTAACAGTGATCTCCTATCTTGAGAGAAACAACGGGCAGGCTAACTAGAGGTCCGTATTTGTGTTTCGCCTGAGGTTTAGCAATTCTAGCAAAGTCCTCATAGAATTTGATAACATGCCCGTCTACGTCTTCGGCTAAGAGATCTTTGATAATAGCAACACTAGGTTCTACTCTAATCTCCTCAGGGGGTGCAAGTGGTCTAATGTAACCCCTACGTATCACAGTTGGAGCTTTAGAATAATCCTTTATCCTAGGAGGGTATGGTGGTTTTTCAGTGTAAGTACAAGGAACAACAGGATCACTACAAGCAATGACCTTCTCCTCAACTAGATTGGTTTTGGCTATGTTGCTTTCTACAGGAGGATGATATTTAAACCACTTCTCTTTGGGAAGATCAACATGAGCAGCAAAGATTCACATAGAGAAGCTACTATCTCAGAGTCAAGTCTACTTAGCGCTAAAATCTCTAGAAGTGTTTGTCTCAACAAAAGACTTAACGCAATCAAACTGGAAATTCATACCTGACTCCTTACCTTCCTCCAGCTCCCAATCTTCAGAGTTGTGTTTGATTCTTTCCAATAAATTCCACATGTGATCAATATCCTTCTTCATAAAAGAACCGGTACAAGAAGTGTCAAGCATGGTACGATCTTCATGAGAAAGCCGAGCATAAAAGTTTTGAGTGATGATTTCTCTCGAGAGCTCATGATTGGGGCATGAATATAGCATTGATTTAAGCCTCCCCCAAGCTTGAGCTATGCTTTCCCTGTCACAAGGCCAAAAGTTATAAATAAAGTTCTGATCACGATGTACTAAATGCATAGGATAGAACTTTTGATGAAATTCCAATTTCAACCGATTGTAGTCCCATGATCCAGTATCATCACATAGCCTATACCATGTCAACGCCTTATCCTTCAAAGATAAAGGAAAGACTTTCTACTTTACCTCATCCTCGGGCAAACCTGCAAGCTTAAGTAAACCACAAACTTCATCTACATAGATCAGATGAAAGTCTGGATGTGGAGATCCATCTCCTGTAAAAGGATTAGCCAACAGTTTCTCAAGCATACCCGAAGGAATTTCATAAAAGATATTTTCAGTAGGTACCTCAGGTTGAGGAACAACTCCTCGTGCTTCCGTTCGTGGTGAAGATACCCCGAACAAACTCCTCAAAGAAACAGTTTCCATAGTGACAAGTAACAATAAATTTCAGCATAGTATATAAATGTTTCCTTACCAATTTCCACTTACCAATGGCGCTTCACTCCCCGGCAACGGTGCTAGAAAAGAATCTTGATGACCCACAAGCACTGTTCAAGAATTCGCCCGATTAATCGGTTAACTTGCCAGTTAATCGCTACTCGTTGGGTGACCGGATCGATTAGTACCTATTCATCGTGTTAACTTGTGAGACCGATTAATAGGTCTATCAGACCGATTAATCACTTGTGAGGCCGATTAATCCTTTGTTAGACCGATTAATCACTACTACCCCGCTAACTGATGGGTAAACAAAGCCCAAAATCTTGGCCCATAAATGCTCCCATCCCCCTCTCGCTCGTCAATAGCTAGGGTTCACACATCCTCGTGCCCCCTCATGCTCCTTTCATCCTCTCTCTACCAAGCTAGTGTGTGTCTAGATCCTTCCTGACACTAACCATGCACTAAATCTTCAAGATCAAACACCTCCATTTCTTGAGTTGCATGCATGGACCCCATCCCTTCCTGTTGGCTACTCCATAGACTCTCTTCAGTGTTGCGCCCCATCGCCTGACCTGTCAACTGCTCCCCAGCCGCTCCCGGCAGTTACTCCCCAACCCCTTCCTCCATGCCGCCACCAGTGAGCAAGGTAGTACCATCTTCTCCTCTCTCATTGGGGAATCCAATATTCTTAGATTATTGGATTACAACTTACTAATTTGTAGATTAGCGAATGGAACTATTTGTATGGGTTGTTCTTTTAGCATAGTTTTTGTTTATATCTTAGTAAGTATGTGGACAAGTTTAAATGTTTAATTGGTACTCTTGAATTTTGAGATTTTATATGTTTGCATGCAAAAGGATTATCAATTTGACCTCTTGTCTATATTTTTTATACGCATACCGTATAATAATTTTTTATATTACATAAGTGAGACCATGAAAATATGATATAATACATAAAAAACTAGACATATGTTGGTAGGTTCATATTTGATCTACCGATTAATGGTCGACCGATTAATCCAGTTAATAGGCCGATTCACCGATTAATCATTACTCCCAAGCCAACCGAGCAGTTACCAGTTACCGATTTCCTCAACAATGCCCACAAGTATAGGGGATCAATCGTAGTCCTTTCGATAAGTAAGAGTGTCGAACCCAACGAGGAGCAGAAGGCTCTGATAAACGGTTTTCAGCAAGGTAATAACTGCAAACACTAAAAGTAGCGGAAACAACTGAAGGTGTAGCGAGGTGAAACGTAACAAGCAAAAAGTAACAAGTAACAAGTAGTAGCAACGGTGCAGCAAGTGGCCCAATCCCTTTTGTAGCAAGGGACAAGCCTAAACAAAGTCTTATAGGAGGAAACCCGCTCCCGAGGACACACGGGAATTTCTATCATGCTAGTTTCATGATGTTCATATGATTCGCGTCCGTTACTTTGATAGTCACTACTGGAAAACGGGCCTTTGGCCGGGACCAAAGTCCCGGCCTGCCTCTGGGCCGGGACTAAAGGCCTGGCCACGTCGCCCTAATTCTCAATGCCTCCCTCGTGGCTTTAGTCCCGGCCCGTAAGGAGCCTTTAGTCCCTGTTCATGTCCCAAACCGGGACTAAAGGGCTACGCGGGGTGCAGCCCGCATGTGCGCCACCTTTAGTCCCGGTTTGTGTCTCAAACCGGGACTAAAGTCCTCTGCCTATATATAGCACAACCCCCCTCTCCCCTCTTCCTTGCATTTTTCTTGGATGGAGGATTGTGGGTGTGTACTAGCTCTCCACTTTTTTTGATGCACTAGAGGTGTTTGTTGAAATGTGTGTTAGAGCGATGCCGCTTCAGTTCATCGAACACAACTACGATATCAGATGCCTGAGCCACGCTTAAAACTCTTCCTCTTTATTTCTACTTATTCTAAAAGGTTAGCAACTATATTTCCTCGTTTAGACCGTGCGGTACTAATTTTTAGGATCGTGATTGTATTTGATATACTGTCGTATAACACAGATGAGCCATCCATGGATGTACGGTGATCGACGCACAGCCGCTTACAGAGAAGGCGTGCATTCTTTTCGAGATGCAGCCGATGCGAACAAGCATGGTGGTGGCTATATGTTTTGTCCATGTGTTGAATGTCGTAATGAGAAGGATTACACTTCCTCAAGAGTCATTCAGAGCCACCTGCTTCGGTCCGGTTTTATGTCGGGCTATAATGTTTGGACCAAGCACGGAGAAAGAGGGGTTATGATGGAAGGCGACGATGAAGAAGAAGAGAACGATGATGACAACTGCCGATCTATGTTCCCTGAGTATGCTGATACCGCAATGGAAGACAATGAAGAAGAAGATCAGGATGAAGAAGGGGAACCAGATGAGCCCGCTGATGATCTTGGTCGGGTCATTTCTGATGCACGGCGAGGTTGCGACACAGAAAAGGAGAGGTTGCAGTTCGAGCAGATGTTACAGGACCACAACAAATTGTTGTACCCAACTTGTGAAGATGGCCAGAAGAAGCTGGGTAGCACACTGGAATTGCTGAAGTGGAAGGCAGAGACCGGTGTGACTGACTCGTCATTCGAAAAGTTGTTGGTACTGATGAAGAAGATGCTTCCAAGAAAGAACGAATTGCCCGCCAGCACGTACGAAGCAAATAAGCTTGTCTGCCCTCTAGGATTAGACGTGCAGAAGATACATGCATGACCTAATGATTGCATCCTCTACCGCGGTAAGAAGTATGAGAATATGGATAAATGCCCGGTATGCACTGCATTGCGGTATAAGATCAGAAAAGATGACCCTGGTGATATTGAGGGCGAGCCACCCAGGAAGAGGGTTCCTGCCAAGGTGATGTGGTATGCTCCTATAATACCACGGTTGAAACGTCTGTTCAGAAATAAAGATCATGCGAAGTTGTTGCGATGGCACATGGAAGATCGTATGAAAGACGATAAGTTGAGGCACACCGCTGATGGTCGGCAGTGGAGAAAAATCGAGAGAGAGTTCCCGAGATTTGTAGCTGACGCATGGAACTTATGGTTAGGTCTGAGTACAGATGGCATGAATCCTTTTGGGGAGCAGAGTTGCAGTCACAGCACCTGGCCCGTTACTCTATGTATCTACAATCTTCCTCCTTGGTTGTGCATGAAGCGGAAGTTCATTATGATGCCAGTGCTTATCCAAGGTCCAAAGCAACCCGGCAACGATATTGATGTGTACCTAAGGCCATTAGTTGATGAACTTTTACGGCTGTGGGCCGAACCAGGTGTACGTGTGTGGGACGAGCACAAACAAGAGGAATTTGACCTTCGAGCGTTGCTTTTCGTAACCATCAATGATTGGCCTGCTCTTAGTAACATTTCAGGACAGTCAAACAAGGGATACAATGCATGCACGCATTGTTTGGATCAGACAGAAAGTATATATCTGGACAAATGTAGGAAGAATGTGTACCCGTACAATCGTCGTTTTCTTCCGCCCAAGCATCCCTTAAAGAAAAAAGGAAAGCATTTCAATGGCAACGCAGAACCCCGGGGGAAGCCTGTCATTTGTACTGGTGCTGAAGTATTTGATATGGTCAAAGATTTTAAAAGTAATCTTTGGAAAGGGTCCTGGCAGCCAACCTATTCCTAACGGCCCTGATAAGCGCGTACCCATGTGGAAGAAGAAATCTATATTTTGGGAGCTACCCTACTGGGAAGTCCATGAGGTCCGCTCGCCAATCGACGTGATGCACCTGACGAAGAATCTCTGTGTGAATATTCTAGGCTTCCTCGGCTTGTATGGGAAGTCAAAAGATACACCGGAAGCACGGGAGGACCAGGAACGTCATAAAGGAAGAGATGGCATGCATCCAGGGCAGTTTCAAGAGCGTGCCAGCTATGCTCTTACTAAGGAAGAGAAGGAAATCTTCTTTGAAGTCCTTTTCAGTATCAAGGTCCCGAGTGGCTTCTCGTAGAATATAAAGGGAATCGTAAATATGAAAGACAAAAAATTCCAAAACCTAAAGTCTCATGACTGCCACGTGCTTATGACGCAATTGCTTCCGGTTGCATTGAGGGGAATTCTACCGGAAAATGTTCGCCTGTCAATTGTGAAGGTATGTGCATTCCTCAATGCAATTTATCAGAAGGTAATCGATCGAGAAAGTCTATCAGGGTTACAGATTGATGTGGTCCAATGTCTGGTCAGCTTTGAGTTGTTGTTCCCGCCATCCTTCTTCAATATAATGGCACACCTCCTAGTTCACCTAGTCGAAGAGATTAGAATTCTCGGTCCTGTGTTTCTACACAACATGTTCCCCTTCGAGAGGTTCATGGGAGTCTTAAAGAAATATGTTGGTAATCGTGCTAGGCCAGAAGGAAGCATCTCCAAGGGCTATGGAACAGAGGAGGTCATTGAGTTTTGTGTGGACTTTCTTCCTGACCTTAAGCCGATTGGTGTTCCTGAATCTCGGTATGAGGGTAGGCTGACAGGAAAAGGCACACTAGGAAGGAAAGCAAAAGTATGTATGGACGGGCATTCTTTCTCTCAAGCACACTACACAGTTCTACACAATTCCACCGTGGTGGCTCCGTATATGGTGAGACACAAGAATATTCTACGCTCCGAAAACCCGGGGAAGGCTGACTCTTGGATTAAAGGGGAACACGAGAAGACTTTCGGCAGTTGGTTGCAGACACATCTCATGAATGACGACACCGTTGGAGATGAGCTGTACTGTTTGGCCAGGCCACCATCTTCGACTATATGTACTTTCCAAGGGAATGAGATAAATGGGAATACATTTTACACGGTTGCCCAAGATAAAAAGAGCACCAACCAAAATAGTGGTGCCCGTTTTGATGCAACAGACGAGAATGGGCACTATTTAGAAATATATTACGGGTACATAGAGGAGATATGGGAACTTGACTATGGACCTACTTTTAAGATCCCTTTATTTCGGTGCAAATGGGTGAAGCTGACAGGAGGCGGGGTAGTTGTAGACCAAAAGTACGGCATGACAACAGTGGATCTCAACAATCTTGCGTACATGGACGAACCATTTGTCCTAGCCAATGATGTCGCTCAGGTTTTCTATGTGAAGGACATGTCTACAAAAATGAGAAAAAGAAATCAGCAAAAGAAGATATCGTCCGATGAGCCAAAACGCCACATAGTTCTTTCAGGGAAAAGAAACATCGTGGGAGTAGATGACAAGACAGACATGTCAGAAGATTATAATAAGTTTCATGAAATTCCGCCCTTCAAAGTGAAAACTGACCCAAGCATCCTAATGAATGATGAAGATTCTCCATGGCCACGACCCAGAAGAAAACAGAAATAATAGATAGGAATATTGGTGCAATAATGTAATAATGTATTAAACCTTTTATGTAATGCATGTATGGAATGTACTAAATTTTAAACACTTTTCATTTTCATAGTTTTGTCAAATTCTCAAATACGAAAAAAGAATTTTAATAAACCTTTGTAAGAGATGAGTTCTCGTTCGAAACCCTCATACTTCGAGAGAGATTGTCCGTTTTGTACACGAAGTGCATCTAGTTTTTGTCATAGCCCTCTCAACTTTTTAACACATGCTATGTGGGTGAAATGATGATAGCATGCCAACTTTCAACATTTTCAGAGTTCATTTGTAGTGTTTTTCAATTTCAGGGTCAACTAGCTCAAAACAAATAAGTAAATGCACGAAGAATACCAAATGAAGTCGAAAATTGTTGAAATTTTGTGATGTGCCTTTGAATGGTGCATTTTGAACACATAAAAAGTATGGAGTTCAAATAAGTTCAAAAAAATGAAATCCCTTTGTAAGAGATGAGTTCTCGTTCGAAACCCTGATACTTCGAGAGAGATTGTCCATTTTGTACACGAAGTGCATCCAGTTTTTGTCGTAGCCCTCTCAACTTTTTAACACATGCTATGTGGGTGAAATGATGATAGCATGCAAACTTTCAACATTTTCAGAGTTCATTTGTAGTGCTTTTCAATTTCAGGGTCAACTAGCTCAAAAATAATAAGTAAATGCACGAAATATTCCAAATGAAGTCAGAAATTGTTGAAATTTTGTGATGTGCCTTTGAATGGTGCATTTTGAACACACAAAAAGTATGGAGTTCAAATAAGTTCAAAAAAATGAAATCCCTTTGTAAGAGATGAGTTCTCGTTCGAAACCCTGATACTTCGAGAGAGATTGTCCGTTTTGTACACAAAGTGCATCCAGTTTTTGTCGTAGCCCTCTCAACTTTTTAACACATGCTATGTGGGTAAAATGATGATAGCATGCCAACTTTCAACATTTTCAGAGTTCATTTGTAGTGCTTTTCAATTTCAGGGTCAACTAGCTCAAAAAAAAATAAGTAAATGCACAAAATATACCAAATGAAGTTCAAATAAGTTCAAAAAACCATATTATGAAATTAAATATTATCATTGGCGATTCATCTCTATTATGAAATTAAATATATCAAAAAACCATTGCAGAACATATGACCAAATTAATACAAGTTCATCATGACATTAAAGCCAAAGAACAGTAGTGATCAAATGTTATTATTGCAAAAAATAAATACATAAAGTTCTCTCAAAAAACAACATACAACTATGTCAAACATTTAAATAAAAAAAATGCGATCAAAATCGCAACTAAGGTAACAATTGACCCAACAGCATAATGATACCAAGCCTCTTTATCAATGGCATATTTTCTAATATTCCTAATCTTCAAGCGCATTTCATCCATCTTCAAGCGCATTGCATCCATCTTCAACCGCATCGCATCGATCTTCATCTTGCGATCATCGATGACATCGGCGACATGCAACTCCAGTTCCATATTCTTATCCTCAATTATTTTCAATTTTTTCTTCAAGTATTTATTTTCTTTTTCAACCAAATTTAACTTCTCGACAAGAATTTCTATGTGTGTTGGAATTTCCGGTTCACATACCTCCTAGATTAAAAAATATATGTCACGTTGGTCACCATAATTGTCATAAACACTAAATAAAACAAATAGTTATAAAAGATAATATATACCACATCCGAATCATAGACATGACGAGGGCCGACGGAGGCGGATACCAAAACCATCGCACTATATAATAACAAAAAATAATGAAAGTGAGTAATTTATACAAGTATGTATCTAAATCATACAAATAAGATTTTTTTTTTCTTTTAAAAAGAAGATAAGAACAAGAGGCTTACCATGGTGGTGCTCGCGACGAGATCGGCGCGGGGCGATCGACAATGGTGAGGACGGGCACGGGACGACACCCTACGCATGTGCAGACTCTAAGAAGTTAATTTGAGCATTTGAAATGAGCTACACTAGCAGTGACAAATGAAAGGATGAAGTAGCTAACCTTTGAAAACACTTGTGCAGTTGGTGCACGGCCAAACCTAGACAAATATTAAGGAAAATGGAGCTTGGAGGTCGAGCTTGGAGAGGAGAAAGCTTAAGTAGAGTAGCTCGGGCATTTCATCGAACACGTCATGTGCATGAACTAGAGTGGCAAGAGCATGGCATGGTCACACTTCAACAACCAAAAAACAGGGGAGATGGTGGGCAGAGGCGAGGGTTTATATAGGCAACACTTTAGTCCCGGCTTTTGTCTAAAACCGGGACTAATAGCCTAACCTTTAGTCCCGGTTCTTGCCACAAACCGGGACTAAAGGCCCCTGCTTCCCGCCTTCTGGTCTGCCGAAAAAGGGCATTTAGTCCCGGGTCGTGGCTCCACCCGGAACTAAAGGGTGTCTTTAGTCCCGGATCGAGCCCCGAACCGGGACTAAAGATCCACCTATATAAGCGGGAGTTAGAAAATTTCCAACCCAAATCGCATTTCCTTCTCTCCTTCTTCCTCGTTCTCCTGCCCGGTGCGGCACAGCGACGAACTCGGCGACGCCGTCAGGCTGCCCGCCGTCCTGCTCGCCGCCGCCTGCCATCCTCCTCGCCGCCGCCGTCCTCCTCGCCGCACGCCGTCGACACCTCCGGCCAGTAAGCCCCCCGCCCCCTCCTCACCAACACTCCGGCCAGTAGAAGAAAAGAATAAAAAGGAGAAGAAAAGAAGAAAAAGGAGAAGAAAGGAAGAAAAAGGAGAAGAAAAGAAGAAAAAGGAGAAGAAAGGAAGAAAAAGGAGAAGAAAGGAATAAAAAGGAGAAGAAAGGAAGAAAAAGGAGAAGAAAGGAAGAAAAATGGAAGGAGAAGAAAAGAAGAAAAAGGAGAAGAAAAGAAGAAAAAGGAGAAGAAAAGAAGAAAAAAGGAAGAAAGGAAGAAGAAAGGAGAAGAAAGGAAGAAAAAAGAGAAGAAAGGAAGAAAAAGGGAAGAAAAGAAGAAAAAGATTTTTTTTCATTTAATTCCTATTGTTATTAGGTTTGTGCTAGATTATTAGGGTTAGTAATATGTAGAATTAGGAAAAAGGAAAATAAGAAGAGGAGGAGAAGAAAAGAAGAAAAAGGAGAATAAGAAGAGGAGGAGAGGAGAAGAAGAGGAAAAATAGAAGAAGAGGAGAAGTAGAAGAAGAGAAAAAATTAGAAGAGGAGGAGAGGAGAAGTAGAAGAAGAGAAGAGGAGAAGTAGTAGAAGAAGAGGAGAAGTAGAAGTAGAAGAAGAAGTAGAAGAAGAGGAGAAATAGAAGAAGAGGAAAAATTAGTTTAGGGTTACAAGAAGAAGAAGAAACTATATATATTCTATTCTCGTAAAGTGCGACCAGCAGCCACGGGGAACGCATCTATGCGGATACTATGTTTGCGAGACCATTCGCACGTTTACCTCTGAGCACAAGGGTCACAGATTCGACGTAAGCAATGAACATTCACACCTCTATTTTTACCCGTCATTCTTTGTTATCATGATTGATATTCATATTCATCTCCTCTTCTTATATAGTACACGGCCATGAGGACGAAGGTCCTACCAGAGCAACGCGCGATTGCTGTTGCAGAGGAGCTTGCGACCTTTCTGAGGACGGAAGCTATAGATGACAAAGGACGATTTAGTGTAGCTAGGGCCATTACTGATGTTCGTCCATGTAATCGAATAGACGGGCTCTAGTCCCGATAATTCAGATCTCCATATAATTGTATATATATGCTCGCTTGTAAGATAAGTTAATATTATATATATATATGCATAATTATTTCTATTTAAATTATATGAAAACTAATTCCCGAACACCAAACGAGGCATCATGTTAATCTCGCGAACACCTAAACCCTAAAACCCTAAAACCCAAAAATAATTTCATTCAAAAAAAACCTTAAAATAAGCAAAATCTGAAACTCTTTAGTCCCGGTCCGTGTAACGAGCCGGGACTAAAGGGCCTGCCCCTGGGGCGCTACGAGGCGCCCACGTGGAGCACCTTTAGTCCTGGCTTGTAACAGGGCCGGGACTAAAGGTTAGGCCTTTAGTCCCGCCCCTTTAGTCCCGGACCGGGACTAAAGCCCCTTATGGGCCGGGGCTAAAGGCCCCGTCCCCACTAGTGAGTTTGATATGTGGGTGGACCGGCGCTTGGGTACTGCCCTTACTTGGACAAGCATCCCACTTATGATTAAGCTCTCTCGCAAGCATCCGCAACTAAAAATAAAAATTAAGACAACGTCTAACCATAACATTAAACTAGTGGATCCAAATCAGCCCCTTACGAAGCAACGCATAGACGAGGGTTTAAGCTTCTGTCACTCCAGCAACCCATAATCTACTTACTACTCCCCAATGCCTTCCTCTAGGCCCAAGTATGGTGAAGTGTTATGTAGTCGACGTTCACATAACACCACTAGAGGAAAAACAACATACAGCATATCAAAATACCGAACGGATATCAAATTCACATGACTATTATCAGCATGACTTATCCCATGTCCTCAGGAACAAAAGTAACTACTCACAAAGCATAATCATAATCATGATCAGAGGTGTAATGAATAGCATCAAGGATCTGAACATAAACTCTTCCACCAAGTAATCCAACTAGCATCAACTACAAAGAGTAATCAACACTACTAGTAACCTTACAAGTACCAATCGGAGTCGTGAGACGGAGATTGGTTACAAGAGATGAACTAGGGATTGGAGAGGAGATGGTGCTGATGAAGATGCCTCCCCTCCGATGAGAGGAGTGTTGGTGATGACGATGGCGACGATTTCCCCCTCCGGGAGGGAAGTTTCCCCGGGAGGATCGTCCTGCCGGAGCTCTAGATTGGATCTGCTCAAGTTCCGCCTCGTGGCGGCGGTGAAACCACGAAAAAGCTCCCGATTGATTTTTTCTGGAACGAAACCCTTCATATAGCAAAAGAGGGGGGCCAGTGGGCCGTCAGGGAGCCCACAAGCTTGCCTTCCGCCACTAGGGGGGTGGCGGTGGCAGGGCTTGTGGCGCCCTGGTTGCCCCCCTCTAGTACTTCTTTATCCCAGTATTTTTTATATAATCCCAAAAATTTCCACGTAACTTTTCACGGCATTTGGAAATGTGCAGAATAGTGGACTAAGATTTGCTCCTTTTCCAGTCCAGAATTCCAGCTGCCTGAATTCTCCCTCTTCAAATAAACCTTGCAAAATAAGAGCGAAAAGGCATAAATATGGTACCGCAAAGTAATATAACAGCCCAAAAAGCAATAAATATCAACATGAAAGCATGATGCAAAATGGACGTATCAAGTAGCATGGAAGATATTGAGAACTCTTGGTCATTGCGTTGACAATGAAAGCATGCCACCCAAAATTATTATCTCTGTTTTCAAAGCTTGAGCTCTGGCACCTCTCCAAATCCATGCTTCCCTCTGCGAAGGGCATGTCTATTTATTTTACTGTTGAGTCATCCTCTTCTTGTATAAGCACCAATTAGAGAGCACCTCTGTCATTTTTATGATTTGCTTTTGATTGATATTGAGTATGACTATGACTCGATCTTCGTTGCTATGAATTACAATGTTTAGTCAGGCCTTGATCTTTGAAAGTGCTCTGCATTTATGTTTTGCGGTCTCAGAAAGAGCTAGCGAGATACCACCTATTCATATTGCTTCATGCTTGTTTTGATTGAATTGTCGGTATCTGAAACTCATTATTATTTGCTCGCTAGCTGATTATGCCATTGATATTAGTTTACCATGAGACCTTTGTGTCACTTGCTTATGTGGTTAACTTGTGATCTTGCTGAAATTCTGGTTATGAGTTAGACATAGTTGCAATAACAAGATCAAACAGAGTTTATCAAAGTTTTTCTTTCTCTTTCAGTTTGTCAACTGAGTTGCTTGAGGACAAGCAAGGTTTTAAGCTTGGGGGAGTTGATACGTCTCCATCGTATCTACTTTTCCAAACTCTTTTGCCCTTGTTTTGGACTCTAATTTGCATGATTTGAATGAAACTAACCTGGACTGACGCTGTTTTCAGCAGAATTGCCTTGGTGTTGTTTTTGTGTAGAAATGAAAGTTCTCGGAACGTCCAGAAAATTTACGGAGAATATTTCTGGAAAATATAAAAATACCTGCGCAAAGATACACCGGAGGGGATGGGCCAGTGGGCCACAAGCCCTGTAGCCGCCGCCCCCCACCCCCCAGGTGGCGGCTAGCAAGCTCGTGGGGCCCACGTGGCTCTCCCGCCTCCAAACTCATCTCTATAAATTCACTTTCGTCCCAGAAAAAATAAAGATAGAAGATTTCGTCGCGTTTGCGATACGGAGGCGCCGCTACATCCTGTTCTTCATCTCGAGGGTAGATCTGGAGTCCGTTTTGGGCTCCGGAGAGGGAAAATCATCGCCATCGTCATCATCAACCTTCTTCCCTCTCCAATCCCATGAACCTCTTCATCGTTCGTGAGTAATCTATTCGTAGGCTCGCTGGGCGGTGATGAGTAGGATGAGATCTATCTTGTAATCGAGTTAGTTTTGACGGGGATTGATCCCTAGTATCCATTATGTTTTGAGATTCATGTTGCTACTACTTTGCCATGCTTAATGCTTGTCACTAGGGCCTGAGTGCCATGATTTCAGATCTGAAATTATTATGTTGTCACCAATATATGTGTGTTTTAGATCCGATCTTGCAAGTTGTAGTTACCTACTATGTGTTATGATCCGGCAAACCTAGAGTGACAATAACTGGAACCACTCCCGGTGATGACCATAGTTTGAGGAGTTCATGTGTTCACCAAGTGCTAATGCGTTGGTCCGATTCTTTATTAAAAGGAGAACCTTAATATCACGTAGTTTCCTTTTGGACCCGCTGCCACGGGAGGGATGGACAATAGATGTCATGCAAGTTCTTTTCCCTAAGCACGTATGACGACACACGGAATGCATGCCTACATCACATTGACGAACGGGAGCTAGCCACATATCTCTCCGTGTTATAATTGTTGCATGATGAATATCATCCAAACAAATCACCGACCCATTGCCTACGAGTTTGTCCTACTGCTGTTGTTACTTGTTTTGCTATGTTGCTGTTACTACTGTTGCTGCTGCTGTTACTTGCTTTGCTCTGCTGCTACTTGCTACTGATGTTACTTGCTACTGTTGCTACTTGCTACTGCTGTATATATTGTTGTTCCTTGCCACTGCCGTTACTCGTTACACTGCTACTACCTGCTACAATACTTTTTCTCGCGCCGTTGACGGGAAATAATATTTTCCGTCCACGGTCAACTTCTTGCGCCATTGATACAATCGTTAGGAATAGTCTGCCGTCAACAGATCGTTTCTGGCACCGTTGTTATCATACTACTTTGCTGCTGATACTTTGCTTGCAGATACTAATCTTTCAGGTGTGGTTGAATCGGACACATTCAGCTGCTAATACTTGAGAATATTCTTCCACTTCCTGTCGGGCGAACCAACAAATTTGGGTTGAATACTCTACCCTCAAAAACTGCCGCGAACCCACGCGCTCGTGGGCCATTGCAAGACAATTGCTAATTGTTGAGCAACCGGGAGCAGTTCTGGCTCCGTTGCCACGGAGGCATCAAGTCAGGAACACGTCAACAACATTTCTCTAGTGCCGTTGCCGGGGACTGCTAGCAAGCCCCGACCTCGGTCCCGGCCCCGTCACCTTGCACAACCTTCGCCCACGGCACTGTCGGCCTCGATCTCGACCCCATCAGCCCTTTGCCTACGGCGCCGACGGCCTCGGTCCCGGCCCTATCACTTCACAAGCCTCGGCCACTCACCCATCCTCCATTGGCCCCAGCCCAGGTCGGCCCCGCGCGCCACACCAATCACTTTGTGCTGTGCTGCACCGGCAATGGCGTGGATCCACCATGCCGTCAATCGTTGTGCCGCGCCGACCACCGGGCGCCTGCCACCCTGTTTTGTTTGACACCCTGTGTAATCAATTTTTTTATGTATACACTAGATGATTGTGAGACTACTGAAACGTGGCACAAACGAACGAATATCACACAAAATAACGCAATTAGTGATTTCCTCTATGCCTACTACCATCTAGCGTGTGCAATTGGACTCTATTGGTTTATCTTTTAATAAATGAAAAAGATGATTTTTTTTTGTGTGATGTTTCTAGCTGACGGAAAAGAAGCATTTTTGGGTGACAAAAAACATGATTTTCTTTGATGTTTGTTATTCATTCGGCCGACGACAGAGATAGTTTGACTGACGCCAAAGGTCTTTGCCATCCATTGTGGTTTTGCAAACGGCAAAGTAGCTCATTACCGTGACTTTCAGTGTCGAAAATGGGGCCGTCAGCCAGCGAACGATAAAGGTGTTTGCCATCCATGGCATGGTCATACGGCAAAGAAGTTGATTCCTGTAGTGATAGGCATCGCATCTATAAGCAAATAGGGTGACTCGTGCCTACACCTATTACTATTACTTCACTTCAAGAACGCTTCTATGCTTGCCCCTCTATGTACTAAGTTTATGACAAACATAGTAATGCTTGGAGAATGATGACATGATGTAGACAAAGAGAACTCAATTAATATGAATTAACCCCATCGTTTTATCCTTAGTGGCAACAATACAAAGACGTATTTTGTCCCCTTATGTCACTGGGATATAAAAACCCATCAGATTGAACCCACTACAATGTACCCCTCTCACTGAAGAAATATCAATCTAGTTGGCCAAACTATTTCAATAGATCGGACAAATTTACGAAGCTATGATAATCATTCAAATAAAAATCATAATGAGAATTCAGAAAAGACTCATATCTTTATCATGAATAATTTTAACATAGACCCACAATTCATCGGATCCCAACAAACGCACTTTACAATAGGATTACATCGGATAGATCAAAGCGAAGATGTGATGATCATTGTATTGAAGATCAAGGGAGAGAGAGAGATAGAGATAGAGATAGAGAGAGAGAGAGATAGCCAACTAGGTACTAACTACGAACCCATAGGTCTGTGGTAAACTACTCAGACATCACCATGGGAGCAGCAAGGTTGATGTAGAGGTCCTCCGTGATTGATCCCCCCTCCGGCAAGGCCCTGGAAAAGGGCTCCATATGGCCTCATGGTGGAACAGGAACTTGCGACGGCAGAAAAAATGTTTCAGGTGGCTCCCAAGGGTTTTGGGGGTATTTGAGAATTTATGGGATGAAGAGGTACACCACGAGACGCCCGAGGGGGCAAGCACAAAACAGGGTGTGGCCACCCCCTAGGTGCGCCATGATGTGTGCTGCCTCCCTCGCGCAGCGTCTGGTCTCCTCCCTATGCTTTCAGGTCTTCTTTTGGTTCAGAAAAAATCATAAAAAGTTTCAGGACAATTGGACTTCATTTGGTACTGTAAACCTGAGAAGCCAAAAACATGCAGAAAGCAGCAACTGGCACTAGGCACTAGGTCAATAGGTTAGTGCTAAAAAATAATATTATTTGGTATATAAACACCCAAAAAGCATCCTAAAATGATAATATTAAAAATTATAGATACGTTGGAGACGTATCAGCTCCCGTAGGTTTTGGGATATTTTGGAATTTATAGGCCAGAGAGGGACGTCGGGGGCAGCACACACCAAGGCGCTGCGACCCCCCTAGGCATGCCCTGGTGTGTGCTCCTTCCCTCATGTAGCGTCTAGTTTCCTCCCGAAACTTCCAGGTCTTCTTTTGGTCCAGAAACATCATCAAAAAGTTTCGTGGCAATTGGACTTAGTTTGGTACTGTAAACTAAAAAGCCAAAAACTTGCGGAAAATGACAACTCGCACTAGTGGGTTAATAGTTTATTGCTTAAAAATAATATTAATTGTTATATAAACACCCTAAAATATTCCAAGAATGACAATATTATAGCATGGGACAATAAAGAATTATAGATACGTTGAAGACATATCAACGCGCTATGGGGATATGGCAAGCCCCGAGACCGAATCGAACTAGGGTGGGAATCCTTCCCTCCTCCTCCAATTGGAGGAATAGGAGGAATCCTCCTAGGTTGGTGCCCTCTCCTCCTCCACTATCTATATATATGTGGGAAGGGCTCCCTCTTGATACACATCAAATCAAAGGGCCTCTCTCGCGCATAGCTCCACGCTCTCCTGGTATAATTGGTCTGATTAGACGGGCTCTAATCTCGGCCTAATTGGTCTGAGTGAATTTGACTCCTAATTAGACAAGATACGCTGCTAGGTTTTCTCGCTCTCTAAATTTCTTGCAGTTCTTCTTCCCGGACGTCGAAACTCTGCTGAATTACTACTGTAGAACATGTGGATACCTCGGAGGGGTCATCTACTTCGACTCTCAACTCAGTCAACTCTTCTTGAGGCCGGGAGGTGTAACCTAGCTGCGGGAATCGATGGGATCACTGTGCTGCATTGACTCGTCACTGCTTCCGCTACTCTGCACTGTTGGTGAGTCCGGTCGTCAACGCCATTATAGTAATCCTAGGTGATATCGTGTAGCATAATTTTTTGTGTGGTGTAGCATGTTCCCCTACACGACGGATTGATGTAGGACCGTGCTGGATGGCAAAAGATGTTTGAATTGCAAGGTCTGAATGATGGCAGGTGGTCTGAGAGAAGGTGTTTGAGATGCCCTTACATGTTAGAACATAATACTTGCTGAAAATGGCCCACAAATTACAATACTTGCTGAAAATTAGCCTTGTTGGAAAATAATACTAGTTATAAACAACAAATTATCATGATAGATTGCGATTTTTTTCTAAGGGCATATCCAACGCCAACACCCAAACCACGTGCAATCATTTGAATCGCACGGCCCGGACTTATTTTTTCATCCGATGCGGTCCCATATTGGTTTGCCGATCAGTTTCTAGAAAGTTTTCCTCTAAACAGGAAACAAACTAGGTAGAGGTGGGCTTTGCAGGGTCCGGACCACTGCCACGCCCGCATGTGTCTGCCCTGGCCCACCAAAAGTCCCTCTTGTTCTCATGTCGTCTCCCGCTCGAATCCAGCTGCCCGCACTCATTCCTCTCTAGAATGACCCCGCCGCATTGTTAACCACCCAGAGTAGATGTCACTTCTTGTTGGCGCGGGCATCGTAGCCGCTCAATTCGCCGCTAGCAATGCATAGGCGACCCAACTGGAGGCAGAGGCGGTCGCGGATAAGAACGCCACCAGTTGTGCTTCCTACGCCCCCACCAAACATTGTTTGGCCACGTCGATGCGATGACGAGCATTTAGGCCCCTCCACTTCCATCGGGGAGCTTATATCCACCGGTGACTAACCGGTCACAGACGCCGACGAGGATGAGTAGGGCCTGGGAGGCGGAGGGCTCAAGTCCCAAATGCTCCGGTCCATCTCACATTTTCTAATATTCCTCACCGGGGACCGCGCCCAGGGCCGGCCCGGGGGCAGGGGCGGCCGCCCCGGGCCCCCAAAATCCCCCCCCCCCCCCCCCCCCCCAAGGTATGTATGTAGAATGTATGTATGTTAGTATGTAGACTAGATTAGGGCTTTGGCCCATATTATTGGAAGGATCGCTTGATTCTAGTAACAACCGACAGCGAGATAGCCACAGATAGTTAGAAAAAAGGAAAACGAGCGATCTGGACGATTCCTTTCCCGATCCCTAGCTACTGGACGTCGACGACGTAGCCGTAGTGACCGATTGGCCGTACGCATGTACACGCAGCAGCCCAAGCCCGTGCAGGACAGTAGGAGAGACGCACGCAGGCACAACACGGCAGCAGCCCTGCAGGAGAGACGCATCACGCATGCAGCCAGCTGTGTACTCGTGTACTCGCCGCCCTCCTGTGGTAATTGACCGTCCTACAATCTGAAACGATTTCAACAGGCCTGAATTTCAATTCACAACTCACAAGTACAGACTGCAGTCTGCCCTGCTTAATTCCTCTCCTCTCATTCATGTGCGGAACTGCAGAATATAGTATATAGACATATACAGTACACAAAATCTAAAAATTGGCCATCAGGATTCAGGATGAGGTGATATATAAATTCTTACAACAGATTTTTTGGTTCAGAACTGCCACCGTTCAATAACTGATGCAACATTTTTTTTGTTTTCAGCATTGTGTTTGTTGTCATGCCGACCAGCAAGAGGAAATATCCACCAGTAGCGACAAAAGGAAAAATAAGAAGGCAGTGAAAAATTTGATAAACTCACAACGCGAAGGTATTCGACAATTTCTCAAGCCAAGTAATATTGGTGCTTCGAGTACTTCGCCAAACCTAGATGATGCTTTGGAAATTGTTGCCATAGTGCAAGAGCAACCGACTAATGAAAATTCGGACTCTGATCAGCAAGAAGAAAATATCAACTCCAACATTGGCGATAGCAATGTAAGTGGCTCCGAGAATGTAGGTAATTCATGAGATGCACATGCCAAATCTCCTAGTGTTGATGAGCAACCAATTTATACTACTGGTATTTATGATCCAAGAAATTGGGACAATCTTGATAATAAAGCAAGAGATATTTTAGTTGAGAAAGGGTCTGTCAGAGAGGATAACATGAAATACCATGTAGATGATAATAAAGCACTCATTATCATAGAAAATTAAGCAATGGACAGGAACATGATAGGAAATGGCTAGTTTATTCAAAAGATGTCAACAAAGTTTTTTGCTTCTGGTGTAAGATCTTCAAGTCTAGCACCAACATGATTCAAAGTTCCTTAGCACATGATAGATTAGGACATTGGAGGCATATTAGTGAGAAGCTTAAAGAATATGAAAATAGCATCGAGCGTATTAATAACATGATCAAATGGAATGAATTAAGGGTTAGACTGCGGAAAGAGGAGACAATTGACAAGGAATTGCAACATCAAATAACAAAGGAGAAAGAACGTGGCAGCCAAGTTCTGTTAAGAATAATAGTGGTTGTGAAATATCTTGGTAAACGCAACTTGGATTTTCGTGGAAATAGTGAGAAGGTTTACAAGGATGATAATGGTAATTTCTTAGGTTGCATTGAGATGATTGCAGAATTTGACATGGAAATGCAAGATCACCTTAGACGTATTGAGAACAAAGAAATCAATTCATTATCTCAGTCATAAAATACAGAATGAGTTGATATCTCTTTTGGCTTCTGACATCACATGTTCTATCATAAAGGTTGTTAAAGAGTACAAGTATTTCTCTGTTATCCTAGATTGTACCCCTGATGTTAGTCATCAAGAACAAATGACTTTCTTAGTTCGATGTGTTAATCCGTCATATGGAAAAATAAAAATAGAGGAGTACTTTTTGGGGTTCTCGAAAGTGGATGACACTTCTGGCTTAGGGATTTTTAAAGTATTGCTTGAATCTCTTGAGTCTTTTGTCCTAAATGTTAAAGATATAAGGAGTCAAGGTTATGACAATGGTTCTAATATGAAAGGAAAATACCGAGGGGTACAATCTAGGTTACTTGATATGAATCCAACAACATTATATATGCCATGTGCTTGTCATAGTATCAATCTCACTTTTTGTGATATGGCAAAATCATGTGGGAAAGCTGTTTCATTTTTTGGAATTGTTTTGTTGGGAGAGTAGAATGAAAAGTGTTACAGCAATAAGATATCAAGCCAGTGAGTTAAGGTCAGCTTTGTCTAAGTTACATCATACTTCTAACACTGATCCTAAGGTTAAAAGTGATGCAAAAAAAATTATTTGATGCACTTGGTCGCTTTGAGTTTCTAGTTGGTATGATTATTTGGCATGATATTTTATTTGCTGTAATTAAAGTTAGCAAGATGTTGCAATCATAAACCACGTGGATCGACTCCGCTTTGAAGCAAATAAAAGGTATAACATAATATTTTGAGAAGTACAGAGATGAGGGATTTTCTTCCAGTTTGAGCACCGCTAAAGGTATTGCAACTGAAATGGGAATAGATCCATTCTTTTCAGCGAAACATCGTTTTACGAGGAAGAAGCAGTTTGACGAAAATGATTGTCAAGAAGAAATTCTAGAAGGTGAGAAGGCTTTCCGTGTTAAATATTTTAATGTTTTGGTTGATATGGCGATCAATTATTTGAATGATAGATTTAAAGAACTCATGGTGTTTAAGGATATATTCGGATTTTTATTGAGTTCGGGCACCATCAAGTCATTAAGTGACAATGAACTTGAAGAATGTTGTACAAAATTTGCAGAAACTTTCTCTTTGAATGGTTCATCGGAAGTTGAGGTATACGATCTTATTTCTGAATTGAAGATTATGAGATACACTTTGCCGGATGGCGTAATGTCTGCTGTGAAGATTTTCGGGCATGTCAGAAAAGTTGATTGTTATCCTAGTATCTCCATTGCCTATCGCATCTTATTTACTGTGCCTGTGACGATCGCATCGGTTGAAAGAAGCTTTTCATAATTGAAGTTATTAAAGAATTATCTGAGGTCAACAAGGACTCAAGAAAGATTAAATGGTTTGGCAAAGAAATTATTCGATGATATTGACATCGACCTCATCATAAGTGACTTTGCGTCGAGGAATGTTAGAAGAATTTTTTAAGGTAATATGTACAAATTATTTTCTAGGCATACTGATTTTGGTTGCATCTAAATGTTACTGATAATAATTTATATATACATTTTTTAGACAACTATATATATGTTTTTTGAGGGAAACTATATATATGTTTTTTGAGGCAAAATATGTATATGTATACATATATTATAAAAACTTATATATTAAGGAGCCCTAATTTTTAGTTCGCCCGGGCCCCCGAATTCTCAGGACAGGATCTAACTGCACCTTCACTTTATGGCCCTTATCGCCGCAACTCATGGAGACGACAGATGGAGGATGCGTTCACAAGAAGGAAACAATAAGGACTTTGATGACATGTGATGTAGTAGGCTAGGTTTACGTATCATTTCCTCCTTTTTAAAAATTGTCTGAAATGTAGTGAATGTGCTCCGGTCTGTATGAAAATCATCTCATTTGCATGTATGTAATTCGTCTGGGTTTTTTAATTCAGGCCTAAAATGTATGTGGATAGCTTTACATGGCCGCCTTTTGCATCTTTGTCCACGAATTGGTCTGGCACGGTCCATGGACGGAATCGGCGTCTGTTTAGTGTTTTATATGTAAAAGTTCAAACAGACGTAGATGCTCGGACATTTTTAATACCCTTCTGGACGGAATCGCTTCAGTAGTGTCTCTCCTTCCGGGAAATGCTGAAACTGGCACCGAACCTGAACCTGTAGGCTCTAGTTAAACCGCATGCCGTAGCCATGCGCCCATGCCGCCTCTCGTTGTATCCGCACACATAAATACCCTGTGTACCTCATATCTTTTCTCACCGTACTCGCCCATTATTTCCAGTGGAGAAGACACACTTTTCTCCAAAAAGTGCGTTCAATTCGGCGTAGGGCTCCCTCAACGGTGTCAGAAGCGCACGGGCGGCGTGGCAGCACGTACGTACCAGAGGAAGATGTCAGTGATTAATCAGTAAGATGCGGCTCGGGCTAACTCCTGTTTCCCAAATCATATTAATGTACTGATACTGATGCACAGTGCAGTTTGTGTTCCTTTATCACCTTTGCCTTTTTCTCCTCTGCTAATAGTGGTGTGTATTCACTGCCGCTGACTGCTGTACACTGGTGTACAGTATAAATTAGGGAAATCGCAGAGGGAAACTGATGGTAGTACTCCCGTTGAAGTAGAAATAGCCTTTGTCCATGGTTTGTACAGTACGGCACATGCATTCAGCATTTCAGCAATGCCATGAAAAAATCGAGCCACCCCTAGGTAGGTAACTGTGAATATGTCTGTTTAAAGTATAGTGACAGGTGCGAGTCGGCGGGTCAAACAAGACAAGTGCCAACGAAAACCAGCACTTGATTAATTAGCATTTAAGTTCATATATGACAACCAGTTTATGGGTGTAATTCTTTAGCCCCTTGTCCTTTGATTTCTACTCTCTTTCTTAAATTCATCTGCAGGACTTTGTAATTCATGCCGTACTCTGCATTTGAGCTCAATGAAAGGGCATGCTTTTTGAGGATCACTTTCTACCCGGGGTTCAAGGTGATTCAAAGAGACACTTCACACAGGAGCATAAACATTACATTCATGACCCAACCCTTCCGTAGTTTTGATGGTTTTACATGATTTTCATCAAGGCATTCTACTATGGGCTCTGCCCACTCCGTCTTTCATGATCTTACCAGTTAAGTGGACGAGAGTAAGCAAAGTTGTTGAGTTGTTGTTACATTGATCATTTGCAACTGAGGCTGCTTAGCAGTAGTTGCATTTGGGTGGTGCTACTATCACATCATGGCATTGTGCAAGTGCAAGTGCAACTGCCAATGATCAGTGCTACCATCAGATCATGACAAAGTGCAATCATCAAAATTGTCCTATTTATACTATATTTGGCATTCATATTTGTCCTAGAAGCATGCACATGCATTGTCCTACTATGATCATGCACTCATGTATCACCTACTAGATGATCACACACACACGCACACGCACACACCTGCACAAACACACACACACACACACATTGTCCTACTATGATGATGCACTCATGTATCACCTACTAGATGATCACACACACACATGCACAAACGCACGCATGCACACACACACACACACCACAATAACAACAACAACTACTACAACAACAACATTCTAAAAAGTATCATTCTAAGTCAGTCAATGTAGTAACATGGTGTACCAATCTACCATTAGCAATGTGTCAAGAACAACATCAAATGCATCGATTTTGCATTAAATCTAAGGTAGTGGCATTCTATTCTAAGCACTAGCAACATCGGCATTGCTCTGGTCAAATGTAAATGGACTGGATTTGAATCAATTCGAAATGAATCGGATCAAATCCAATCCAATCCAACCGAGTCCAAACAATCAAATCTAACATTTCCAAAGCATGATTGAAGTAAGAAAAAAAGTCTAACTACAAACACAAGCACGGGGAACATATCAACAATTTCTGGAGCAGGTGTCATTGTAGAAAGGGCTGATCGCGGAGAACACCCCGTCAGAAATAGCGGTCCCATTGATGGCGATGTGTCACCCATTCCTAGGGTCGTGGTTCTGGTCCTCGTGGAACACCGGGATATCCAGGATGAGTGGACCGCCCATCGATTTCCTATCCACTTGCACCACACACGGGGAGAAAACCTTCGAATGGGGGTAAAAATACCTCCATAAGTCGGGCCCACCTTCGTCGCACGTGGTGGGGTTTGTAACCTGCTACTTGGTGTAGGTTTTGGATTTTCCTCGAAGAGGAAGGGTGAAGGACTATAGTTAGAATATAGTATTTTTTTTAGTTAAGAACTAAGGTTATCGAACCAATAGGAGGCAACACACAGATAACATCAACAGTACGTGCACACACACAAAGCAAATGCTTGCATCCAATAAAGGCAAGAGCATTGTCATTCCCCTTGTTCCCATCGATTGCAAGGGTTAAATCTGGTAGTGATAGGTATATAAATAAAATGAAATGAAATAAAAGTGAAATAAAAACAACAAGCAATTAGTATTTTGGAGTATGAATAGAAAAGTGGACCCCGGGGAGCATAGCGTTCACTAAAGGCATCTCTCTCATAAGCATAGTATCACTGGGTAAACAAATTACTTTTGGGCAGTTGATAAAAAGAGCATAGTTATGACGATTCTTCATGGCATAATTCTTATATAGGCATTACACCCGCAACAACTAGACCGCCATCCAACTTCATTTACAACAATTACTCCACCCCAAAACCACTATCTAACATGCATATCAAAGTATTAAGTTCATGACAAACATGTAACACTTTAAGCAAGATGACATAATGTAAACAAAGTAAGATCAAGCAATAAGTTCTAACCCTATCGTTTTATGCTTAGTAGTAACAATAAAATATGTGCCTTGTAATCCTTCTTCTCACGGAGTAATAACATCGCATGATTGATCCCACTATTATGCACCATTCCCTCTGATGATGTGCTCGTTAACATGGCCAAATAAAACTTACTGATTGTAAAGCAAACATATACATATGTATAAAATTACACATAAGAGGTCTTAAAATTACACATATGTATACATACCCCGTCTGGAAACGAAAATTGGTGGAACTTCGGTTTTAGTGGACAAGGTCGTGAGCAACTTAACAACTTATGATGGGACGAACATCACCACCATCGGACAAACGGTTCTTGTCAAGTCTGTGATCACCTCTCAGGTGGTCTACCCCGCGACGCCTCTTGTCATGTTGCCAACATCCTCCTTGATAATAATAAGCTTGAGAGAGCCTTCCTATGGACCGGTTCAGACAAGACGACGTGGCAAAATGCAAGGTGAATTGGAAGATTGTTTGTCGGCCTCTTCAATATGGGCGACTTGGGGTCGTCAACACCGACAAATTCACGCGTGCTCTCCGGTTGTGATGGCCATGGTATGAGTGAAAGGAGACCACCAAGATGTGGGTGGAGATGGGGAACCCATGTGATGGGGAGGACCTTTATTTTTTCTATGCATCCACCATTGTCACCATTGGTAACTATGCGAAGACCCCCCTTTTGGGACTCGCTTTGGCTCCTTGGGCGCAAGCCAAAAGACATTGCTCCACTCATTCACGAGGCGTCCATGAAGAATTAGAAGGTTTGGGAGGCCCTCAAGCATAACACATGGACCCTCAACATCAAACCTCCCTCCAACATGTATGCGGACCACACGACATAGTTCTTCACACTTTGGGCGCACTTCCATGAGGTCTAACTTGATGAGCTCACCGAGGATGACATCCTTTGGAAACATATGACTAGTGACCATTACTCGGCGTCTTCCGCATACAAGGCGCGCTTCTTGAGGATGGTTCTCTCTCCCATGGACAAAATGATTTGGAAAACTTGGGCTCCTCTGGAAGTCAAGTTTTTTGCATGTTTGGCTCTCTAAGATAGAATTTGGACCGCCGATAGGTTGGCCAAGCATGGGTGGCCCAATTGTTGTCTTTGTCCTCTCTGCAAGAGAGTACAAGAACGCGGGACTCACCTGTTCTACAAATGTTGTTGCACTCTTAAGCTTTGGTCCTTGATCATTTACAAATACCACATCCCCGGGCTTCACATGTTCGGATGGTCCTTGCTAGGCTCGGTTAAGGCTTGGTGGGCAAGTACTTGCGACAACAACACGCCAAACCGCCAAGCCAAGGCATCCATCATCATGCTTGTCTCATGGACTATCTGGAACAAGCGAGACGCAAGAGTCTTCAAGCATAAGAGCGCACCATCGACTATATTGCTCGCCCCCATCGCCGAGGCCAACCTTTGGAACATTGTCGTGCAAGAAAAACTATGGTCCATAATTTTCCAAGAGTAATGTGATGCCGTGTAATTAGGCCACTTGAGGTCAAGCTTTTACCATCGTTTAAACAAAACAAACCACAATGGCAATGTGGGGATGGTGAACACTATTTCTTGTCGAAAGGAAAATTACAAATGCTTCTATTCCATTCTCTTTGCCCGAAAAGAAAAACAAATTATCTTCGACCGAATAACAATCAGAAAGTTTGGTAGGATGTGTTCTTACGCAAAGAAAACAAGTTATATGCTTCTTCAAGCCATGGCCACTACTTTTTATTTGAAGCTACGGCCACTTCTTTTCATCTGAAGCTATGACCACTTGATAGTGAACCGATGGTTTCACCTTTCAAGAGAGTAAAGAAAAGCTGAACCGAAAGGCTGAGCAAATGAAAGCCCCCCGCATGTTATGGCAGCCCGGACGAAACAAAACACAGAGCGGCCCACGGTGCATGATCAGGTATGGGTGGCGGGCCCTGGAGCAAATTCACGGTTTTGACCGTTTTTCTAACTTTAGCCCATTCTGATTTCATTTGTAGAAAAATTTAGATCCGATCTTTTTTTCTACCGCCACCGGATCTAACGGTAGACATACACACCCTACCGTCAGGTAGTGGTGGTAGGGGTCCAGACAATACTGATGATTCCTTCGAATCAGCAAAGTCAAACGATCCTATGGTCACTGTCTGTGATGGTAGGATGTGTACGTCTACCGCCACAGTGAATGACGGTAGAAAAAGGATCAGATCTGATTTTTTTTACAAATGAGATCAGATCAGGCAAAACTATGTAAAAATGTTAAAACAGGGGGCCTGGCGCTGGATCGAGCAGCTGCCGCGCCTGCCAGTGCTGTTGCCATTGTCTACTGCACAGCCCTTATGTTTTCTGGGGACTCTTTTGTTGGTTTCTGTTCGTTCCATGTTTAAAAGGAGTAATCTTTCTCTTTTAAGCCGGCCCCCGGTGCAAGTGAGAAGTTGCTACTCTGCTCGGCCCTAATTTGGTGCTCGCATTCGACTTCCACCGTTGGTGGATGCATGCACGCACGCCAGCACACGGGTTGGTTCTTGGTTGGCCTCTTGGGGAGGACGAGGACGTGTGAGCATCTGCAGGTTTTGTACATGGAATCCCATGCATGCACAGGCAGGCAGCAACCAGCTGAAGTGGCATCGTTTGCCGCTGTTGAAATTAGTACTACTGTGATGTATACACAGTGCAGGCCATAGCATTGCCGTTGGACGACTTATGAGTCATCAACGCGTGTCTCCACAATGCTCGTATGCTGGGATGCATGGTACGGGGTGTACTCGCCCTCGCCACGGCCATGGATTGAATCAGTCTGCAGTGCAACGGCAGGCTGGCAGCGTCATGCTGATGCATATGTATAAGCGGGCAAGTAGAGAGTACACGTAGCTTTGGCAACTGCATGCATGACGGTTGTCCATGTCTCCATGTGCGGATAAATCGTCGAAGGCTGGTGTAAAACTTACACAAGGCAGGAGTGAAAAGCATACTACTGCTCGGGTGGAGAGAAACGCGATGCAGAGAATCTTTCGCTGTGTATTCGGGTCTCCTCGCAGCTCGAACCCCGCAAAAGCCCACCCCTTCCCGCCAAAAACTTGGCGCCATGGCTCGAACTAATTACGCATCGATTATTAACCCCGAAGTGCCCATGCATGGCCGTCGGCCGTATGTACAAGCAGCAGCAGGGTTGCACAGGTAGTCTACTAATATTTCTAAATACAAGTATTTTTTAAAATTTCGCTAAAGACTACATACAAA
Source organism: Hordeum vulgare subsp. vulgare (assembly GCF_904849725.1). Classification (NCBI taxonomy): domain Eukaryota; kingdom Viridiplantae; phylum Streptophyta; class Magnoliopsida; order Poales; family Poaceae; genus Hordeum; species Hordeum vulgare. Next base: position 582,941,493 of record NC_058521.1, read on the forward strand.
ACAAAATAAATAAATATATATTTAAAAATATATACATATACATTCACATGTAGTTTATTAATGAAACCTCAACGATTTATATTTAGAAACGGAGCAAAAATTACAAAACAGAACATGTCCGATAAAGACGAACAAATACATAAAAAGAGTGGTCTGAATGGGCCGTATACAATCGAACATTTCTCATGAGTATTCAAGTACGTATAGCTTTTTGGCTAGGTTCTACCCTACAAAGTGCACAAACCCATCTCACTTTCGAGAGTCGACGATAAGATGCTTACGATAATTTTGTAAATTTTGTCAGCTTAATTTTTAAAGATGTTCATAAGGATAGGATGGGTTTTTATAGAGATGAATGTATGGCGTGTATTATAACATTTGCGTCTATAATATGTTTAAAAAAATCCACCTCCCTTTATAAGAAATAGTTAGTGCCATGAGCGGAGAGCACCTAGAAAGAGCACTGCACACACTGCAAGCAGGAGCCGGTACAAACTATACAAAAGTTAATTAACACTGAAACACGCGTACGCAGGTACGCACGCTCAGTTGAATTGACGGCGTCCCCTCCCTGCAGACACCTTTGATACGGCCGGCCCGTCATTTCAATTCAAATTTAATCAAGTGCTGGGTTTGGGAGTAGTACTACATATTTTTTCCCCGTACACGACGGACGAGAGCATCTCTAATGGATGGTGTAAATTTAAACGTGTATATGTTAAATTATAACGTCCCAGTTTTTCAATGGAACGTGTAAATTAGGACGTGTATATTTCAAACGGCTATATTTCCAACGGCTATATTTTCAAACGGCTTATTTCCAACGGCCATATTTCTGATCTATATAAACCACCCCTATCACCTTTTTTCCAGCACACTTCTACCTGTGACTTCTCTTCTCACCTAGATTTCTCTATCGTCTCTCACACAACACAATGAACACATCCACTTGGGACATGAGTTCTTCGTCATCTTTATCTGACGACGATGAACTCATACTTGCAGCATTCGCCGAGCGCGAGGAGGAAGAGAGGAAGAACGCTCGACGCCATGGCGGTTCCAAGCATGGACGTCAGTCAATCGATCGAGGAAGAGATGCCGGATTTCTTCTTTTGTGGAACGACTACTTCAAAGAAGTTCCTCGCTTTTCCGAACAATTGTTTCGACGAAGGTTCGTAATTAGTACACTTCTCTACTTTGGTTCTTTTTGCATGCACTGGGGGTGAAAAAATTTCCCCCAAAAATGGCATGGCATGTTTAGAGGCCATGTGAACGAGCCCACTATGATCTCGGAAGCAGTTGGTTCACAAGATCTTTGGATTTGGCATGCTTATTTTGGTTTACCAGGGTCTCTGAATGATATAAATGTTCTTCAACGTTCTCCTGTTTTTACAAAGCTAGCCGAAGGGCACACTCCTCCAGTGAATTATAGCATCAATGGTCGTCAGTACACAATGGGGTATTATCTTGCAGATGGTATCTATCCATGGTGGGCAACATTTGTGAAGAGCATACTAGCTCCAACTAGCAGAAAGCATAAAACTTTTGTCAAGAAGCAAGAGGGGGCTAGGAAAGATGTGGAACGAGCCTTTGGAGTTCTGCAATCCCGTTTTGCCATTGTTCGTGGACCTGCTAAAGGATGGAAACGTAAAAAAATCAGTGGTGTAATGAAAGCTTGTGTCATAATGCACAATATGATAGTTGAAGAGGAGCGACAAACTGGTCAACAAAGATGCACTTTTGACACAATGGGAGAAAGAGTCACAGTCTCTCGTACTCATGCAGAAGAACTGAGCTCGTTTATTCAGATGACTCAACGGATTAGAAATTTCAATGAACATGATCAGCTTAAACTTGATCTAATTGACCATGTGTGGCAAAAGTTTGGAAACGAGTGATGTCCTAGTTATAAGTTTGTAATAGATAAAAAGCGTGTAAAATTGACAGCAATCTGAATCAATTGGCAGCTATTTTACATCACAATCCTATCCCTCCCGTCGCTGCCTCTCCCTCTCCCTCCCGTCGTTGCCTCTCCCTCTCCCTCCCGTGACTGCCTCTCCCTCCTGTGCCCAGGCCGCCGCCTCGCCCTCCTCTGCCCAGGCCGCCGCCCCCTCCTCTGCCTAGGCCGCCGCCTCTCCCTCCTTTGCCCAGGACGCCGCCTCTCCCTCCTCTGCCCAGGCGGCCGCCCCCTCCTCTGCCCAGGCCGTCGGCCCCTCCTCTGCCAGGCCGCCGCCAGATCTGGGGCGACCGGAGAAAACGCGACGACGATCTGGGGCGAGGTAGGGGCCGCGGGACGAAGCAGCCGAGCTCACGAGCGTGGCTTCGTCGTGGTTGTTTCCACGCCTGGTACCGTCGTGGCTTCGTCGTGGTTGTTTCCACCCCCGTTTACACGAGCCGTTGGGAGTCGTTGGGCAGTAAAAAACTGCCCAGATCTTGTATATTTACTATACACGTCCATATAGAGGATCCACTCGAGATGCTCTTATATCGCAATGACACGCTTTCCGCTAGCTTTGCTTCTCCCAAAAAGATGCGTTCAATTCAATTCGACGCAGGCAATCCAAGTGGCATCGAGCCTGTCAGCGTACGTGCCTCAAGTTTTTTTTTGAGATAATATGGTCTTTATTGATCAAGAGATGTCATTACAAAGTTCATCCCGAATCAAGCTCGGAATAACACCAACAGAAATATTACAAGATGATGGCTCGGCATTCCGAGCCAATTTATGTGCGACCACATTAGAACTACGACGATGAAACTGAAACATACAAGACTGGAAGTCCGACGCCATCGATCTGATATCCGCTATCACCGGTCCCAACGTGGAACGATCCATCCCAGGCGAAGAGATGCGCTGAATCAAGGAGAGGCAATCCGATGCCAGAATGATCCGATGAACACCCCTGCTGTGAGCTGCCAATAAACCCCGTCGAACAACCATTGCTTCCGCCAAGTAGGGAAACCGGACATACCTTCGCTCACAGACATGATGAAAGACCCGGAATGATCAAGACCACACCACACCCCATACGACGAGTGTCAGGAAATAGAGCAGCGTCAACATTAACACAAACAAATCCCATGGGAGGTAGAGGCCATCGTTGTGGAGGATCAACCGTCGGAAGGGGCTGGTTTGATGGGTTAGGCCACAGATGCTGCACAATCATCTGCACATATGCCAACACACGAGCCACCACGCGTGACACACTGAGCTGTGCCACATTATTGTGACAATCATTCCGTGATTCCCAAATGTGCCATGCAGTAACCGCAAGAACCGTGGCATGAAGCTTCGTCTCACGGTTGATGAACTCGAATATCCACTGCTTCATATTGTGCAAGTCCTTCCTGAGAAGATGAAGAGGGTATACCAACTTAACTCCATCCCATACACGTCGCGCAAATGGGCAAAATAGAAACAGATGCTCAACCCGCTTAGTGTCACCACAGAAAATGCACCTATCATCCGCTGGAATATGACGATGAACCAACTGATGTCCTGTCGGTAAGCAATCATGGGCCATGCGCCAAAGAACTACCTTCATTTTGCCAGGCGCGACAATAGACCAGAGAGTTTTCCAATGCTTCTCCTCGGCCGAACCTGACCCCCTTCCAGCAGTTTGATATGTGGAGAAGAAACTTGGCGCCCGAGCCATATTATCTGCAGAACGTACCGTGTACTGACCACAGCGATCATGCCGCCAAGAGATGAAATCAAGACAACCCCGCCGACTGATAGGAATCTGCAAAATGGCCTCAGCTAAATCTCCATGAAAAAACGCTCTGACGGTATCTTCCTCCCAAGCAGTTCCTTCATCATTCATAAGATATCGAACCCTAGCAGAATCAGGAATGGGAAACAGCGAGTGGAAAGAACCTTGACGGAAACCTGGGATCCAATTATCTCTCATAATAGAGACATTCTCCCCATTGCCAATATTCCATCTCATACCAATCTTAAGTAACTTCCGCCCAAAGATAATAGAGCGCCAAGTAAAAGAAGATGATCTTGGTTTCCCCGCAGTCATGAAATCAGCATCCGGGTAATAGCGCCCCTTGAGAACACGAGCACACAAGGAAGTGGGATCGGTAGCTAATTTCCATGCTTGTTTCCCCAGCATCGCTTGGTTAAAGATCCCAAAATCCCGGAAGCCTAAACCACCAAGAGCTTTGGGTGAGGACAGCCACTCCCAAGACTTCCAATGCATTTCTCTTGCGTCCATCCTTGAATCCCCACCAATGATCCGCAATACTTCCAACCATCTTATCACATGTCGTAACAGGGACCTGAAAACAGCTCATGATATAATTGGGGATCGCTTGCACAACAGCTTTAAGCCATATCTCCTTTCCAGCTCGAGAAAGCAGCCTGCCCGTATTGCTCGTAACACTTCGCCATACCCGATCAGTCAAAAAGTTGAAAGATGATGTAGATGCCCGAGCCACAGCAGTGGGCATGCCGAGATAGAAATCCTGCATACCTTCGTTTGTGACCTCCAGTTGATGCATCACCTCAGCTTTGAGAGTAGGAGGACAACTATGACCAAAGAAAATGGAAGACTTCTGAAGATTAACCTTCTGCCCAGAAGCTTGACAATAGGAATTGATGACCGATTTGAGAGCCTGCACTGTCCTATGATCACTTCGAGCAAAAAATATACTGTCATCAGCAAACAGTAGATGAGAAATAGAGGGGCCTTGTCGACCATTACGTATTCCTTGTAGCACACCAAGACCCTGTTGGGGAACGTCGCATGGGAAACAAAATTTTCCTACGCGCACGAAGACCTATCATGGTGATGTCCATTTACGAGAGGGGATGAGTGATCTACGTACCCTTGTAGATCGTACAGCAGAAGCGTTAGTGAATGCGGTTGATGTAGTGGAACATCCTCACGTCCCTCGATCCGCCCCGCGAACAATCCCGCGATCAGTCCCACGATCTAGTACCGAACGGACGGCACCTCCGCGTTCAGCACACGTACAGCTCGACGATGATCTCGGCCTTCTTGATCCAACAAGAGAGACGGAGAGGTAGAAGAGTTCTCCGGCAGCGTGACGGCGCTCCGGAGGTTGGTGATGACCTTGTCTCAGCAGGGCTCCGCCCGAGCTCCGCAGAAACGCGATCTAGAGGAAAAACCGTGGAGGTATGTGGTCGGGCTGCCGTGGAAAAGTCGTCTCAAATCAGCCCTAAAACCTCCGTATATATAGGTGGGAGGGAGGGGGCCTTGCCTTGGGGCTCAAGGAGCCCCAAGGGGGTCGGCCGAGTCCAAGGGGGAGGACTCTCCCCCCCAAACCGAGTTGGACTAGGTTTGGTGGGAGGGAGTCCGCCTTCCTTCCCACCTCCTCCTTTTTTCTCTCTCTTGATTTTCTTCTCCTTGGCGCATAGGGCACTTGTGGGCTGTCCCACCAGCCCACTAAGGGCTGGTGTGTCTCCCCCAAGGACTATGGGCTTCCCCGGGGTGGGTTGCCCCCCCGGTGAACTCCCGGAACCCATTCGTCATTCCCGGTACATTCCCGGTAACTTCGAAAACCTTCCGGTAATCAAATGAGGTCATCCTATATATCAATCTTCGTTTTCGGACCATTCCGGAAACCCTCGTGACGTCCGTGATCTCATCCGGGACTCCGAACAACATTCGGTAACCAACCATATAACTCAAATACGCATAAAACAACGTCGAACCTTAA